>NW_026647664.1:0-12207 GCF_950295315.1 Erinaceus europaeus | reverse complement strand
AGTAGTATTCCATTGTGTATATAGAGCACAACTTGCTCAGCCACTCATCTGTTGTTGGACACCTGGGTTGCTTCCAGGTTTTGGCTATTACAAATTGTGCTGTCAAGAACATATGTGTACACAGATCTTTTTGGATGGATGTGTTGAGTTCCTTAGGATATATCCCCAGGAGAGGAATTGCAGGGTCATAGGGTAGGTCAATTTCTAGCCTTCTGAGAGTTCTCCAGACTGTTCTCCACAGAGGTTGGGCCAATTGACATTCCCACCAGCAGTGCAGGAGGGTTCCTTTGACCCCACACCCTCTCCAGCATTTGCTGCTGTGACCTTTTCTGATGTATGACATTCTCACAGGAGTGAAGTGATATCTCATTGTTGTCTTGATTTGCATTTCTCTGACACTACATCAGAGACCTTGGAGCATTTTTTCATATGTTTCTCGGCCTTTTGGATCTCTTCTGTGGTGAATATTCTGTCCAAGTCCTCCCCCCATTTTTGGATGGGGTTATTTGTTGTCTTGTTGTTGAGTCTGGCAAGCTCTTTATATATGTTGGTTATTAAACTCTTATCTGATGTATGGCATGTAAAGATCTTCTCCCATTCTGTGAGGGGTGTCTTGGTTTGGGTAGTGGTTTCTTTTGCTGTGAAGAAGCTTTTTAATTTGATGTAGTCCCATAGGGTTATACTTGCCTTAGTCTTCTTTGTAATTGGATTCGTTTCTTTGAAAATGTCTTTTAAAATTTATGCAGAAAAGAGTTCCGCCAATATTTTCCTCTAAATATTTGATAGTTTGTGGTCTAACATCCAAGTCCTTGATCCACTTGGAATTTACTTTTGTATTCGGTGAAATACAGTGATTCAGTTTCATTCTTCTGCATGTTTCAACCCATTGTTTCCAACACCATTTGTTGAAGAGACTCTGCTTTCCCCATGTAATAGTCTGGGCTCCTTTGTCAAAGATTAGATGTTCATAGGTGTGGGGCCTCTCTGTGTCTTTTAACAGGTGAAATCAGGTGAAATCAGGCCATTGATAGTATGGATTGAAGATATTTTAATGCCATTATTTTAGATTTTAGAGTGTTCTGATAAATGGCATGTTTATGATGATATAATTGTTTAGGAGACCTTTCAGAACTTCTTGCAGGGCAGTCTTGGTGATAGTTGATTCCTTCAACTGTTGCTTGTCAGAGAAGGCTTTTATGCCTCCATCTAGTCTGAATGATAGTCTAGCAGGATACGGTTGTCTTAGTTGAAAACTTTTCTCATTGAGTGCTAAATACATATCTTGCCATTCTCTTCTGGCCTTTAGGATTTGTGTGGAGAAGTCTGTTGCTAATCTTATGGGTTTTCCTCTGTAAATGACTCTTTTTATTTTTCTCTTGCAGCCTTCAGGATCCTTTCTTTGTCCTTACTCCTTTCCATTCTAAATATGATGTGTCTTGGTGTCTTTAAGTCTGAGTTAATTATGTTTGAGACCCTCTGGGCTTCTTGAACCTTTATGTTTTTATGTTGTCTAGAGAAGTTCTCGGCTATTATGTCCTGAAGAATGCTTTCTTCCTCTCCCTCTCTTTCTTCGTCTGGTCAGCCAATAATGCATATATTATTTCTTTTGAAGTCATCCCACATGTCTTTGTTGTTGTTTTCAGTATCTCTTAATCTATTTTTGAGGTCTCTTCTTTTTTAGTTGTCTCTATTTCATCCTCAATCTTGCTAATTCTTTCTTCTGCCTCAATTATTCTGTTCTCTCTCCCCTTTGTTGTTTTCTGCAACTCAGCTAATTTTTTTACCCTGTTCTGATACTGTATTAGCTGGTTCAGCTAGTTGTACTCTTAGCTCAGCTATTTCAGCTTTCATCTCTCTAATTACCTCAAGATAGTGTTTTCTTTTCAGAGTCTCTTTTATTATTTCCCCATTTTTGATACTACTTTCAAACTCTTACTCACTTCTGTGACTAATGCCTCAATTAGTCTTTGAATCCTGTCCTCATTCTTATGTGCTTCTACCTTTGGGGGGTTTTATCTGGGCTTTTGACCTTGTTCATTTATCCAATGTTTCTTCTTGGTTTAAAAATTGTAGATGGTGTGTTATGAGGTCCCTCTCTTTGTACTATTCAATCCACTAATCACATTTGCGTGGATTGGCTTGTGTCTAAGTAAGGTACTTAAAGAGTTCACAGTTGTTGAATTTAGCAGCTGTTTCAATATTGTCTCAATCCTTGAGGTGAAGCACAGTGATTGTTCAACCCTCTTTTGTTCTTTATCTTCCCTGTAAGCTATGTGAGTCTGCAGGCTTATCAGTAGATTATTTAAAAACATTTTTATATTTATTTTCCCTTTTGTTGCCCTTAGCTTTTTTAAAAATAGTTTTTGCAGTTATTATTGTTGTTGTTATTGATGTCATCATTGTTGGGTAGAACAGAGAGAAATGGAGAGGGAGAAGAGAAAGAGAGACACTTACAGACCTGCTTCACCACCTGTGAAGCAACTCTTCTGGAGATGGGGAGCCGGGGGCTCGAACCAGGATCCTTATGCCAGCCCTAGTACTTTGTGCCACATGTGCTTAACCTGCTGCGCTACCACCCAACTCCTGATTTTTTTTTTTACCCTAGTTACTTACTCCTAACCCATGATTTCATGGGTTCCCAAGTAATCTGATTCTTGTTTTGTGTTCTCAGGTGATATTCTTTGTTATTTCTGGTAGACAAGGGAGAGAGGAGAGATGCAGCTGATACTAGCCTGTCAATTTACTTTATTTTTTCTCTCTTCTTTTTTTTAAGTAAATAAAAATAACATTAATAGCTTAAGTGCTTTAGAGTAAAAAATAGAGGGCGAGTACAGATACCAAAGTGGAATACTTTCTATCTATATTTTGTATTCTTAAGTTTGTTGTTTATTTAGTCTTACAGTGTCAGGCACATATTGGGTCCTTAAGATAACTCATTATCACTACATTTTAAAAAAAATTTTAAATATTTATTTATTTCCTATTTGTTGCCCTTGTTTTTATTGTTGTAGTTATTATTGTTGTTGGTGTTGTCGTTGTTGGATAGGACAGAGAGAAATGGAGAGAAGAGGGGAAGACAGAGAGGGGGAGAGAAAGATAGACACCTGCAGACCTGTTTCACTACCTGTGAAGTGACTCCCCTTCAGGTGGGGAACCGGGGGCTTTAACTGGGATTCTTACACTGGTCCTTACACTTTTTGCCACGTTTGCTTAACCCACTGCGCTACTGCCTGACCTACACATTATCACTTCTTAATGTATGTTTTTACCCTCATACATGTGAGGGATATACAACATTCTAATTAGAAATAGTTACTCCTAGATTGTGGTGAAATAAGCTGTTCTCTTTGGTTTCTAGGACACAGTTGGAAAAAAATATAAGTATTTGTTGAACAAATTAAAATTTAAGTCAAAGCCTGCTTGGCTTCAGAACTTGTATGCTAAACTATAATGTAGAACTCCTAACCTTTTGCTATTTCACTACTTGTTATCAGCTGAGTGTTTTGATCTTCCCTAAACTCCTATGTTAAAATTTAGTCCCCTTGCCCAGAATATTAGGAATGTATCAGGTTATGAGGGTGATGACCTCATCAATGACATTAGTGCCTTTATAAAAGCCATGTGAAAACACAGTGAGTTGGCAGCAATATGTAACCAGAATGTAAATTTTCATAAGATGTGCTAGTTCCTTGCCTTAGACTTTTGGGCTCCAGAACTGAGGAATATTTGAAACACTCAGTCTATACTATCCATGCTATAGAAATTTAAATTCATTCTTTCTTTCTGGCAAAGATGGATGACTCCATGTGGAAGTAGATGCCCATTTTTATTTACTTCTAAAGCCCTGCCTTCATTTCCATTTCTTTTTCTTAAAAAAAAAATTTAGTGATTTAGTAATGATTAACAAGATTGTATGATAACGGGTACAATTCCATACAGTTCCCACCACTAGAGTTCTGTGTTCCATCCCCTCCATTGGAAGCTTCCCTATACTTTATCCCTCTGAGAGTAAATGGAGAAGGTGGGAGGTTTGGCTTCTATAATTGCTTCTCTGCTGGACATGGATGTTGGCAGGTCAATCCATACTCCCAGCCTGTTTCTATTTTTCCCTAATGGGATAGGGCTCTGGAGAGGTGAAAATTCAGGAAACATTGGTGAGGTTGTCTGCCCAGAGAAGTCAAGATGGTGTCATGGTGGTGTCTGCAACATGGTGGTGCTCAGTTCTCCTTTGTCCTTTTCAGCAACCTTTTGTGGGTTATAATTTTCCACTGTGGTTCCTCTTTGTCCCCTTCTTTGTATTTTCTCTTTTGCTGGCCTGGAAATCCTGCTTCCACTTAGAATTGCCAGGATTCGAGCTGATTTTTTGAGGAAAGTCAGCCTTAGTGCTGTCTTCATGTAGTCATTTTGACTTCACCTTTAAGTTATTTCTTTAAATATTTACTAAGAATATGAAGTGAATATGAGTTGAACTGAATTAATGACTTGTTCAGATTTTATAAGAAAGGATTAAATGAATTATGAATAGTTACTATTCTCTCTCTCCCCCTTTATTTTAATCTGGTAATGTTTAATCATCCTGTGTTGATGAAAGAGGACAGCAGTGTCGGGGTCTCTGGCGGAGTGATCTCCAGGAGAAAGGTAACCGACCGGTTCTTTCTCACTCACACAAGGGACGACACGAAGTAAAGACACCGGGGAGACTGCCGCGTGCTCAGATCTCATTTATTAGCAGGTGGACATGAGTTAAATAGAAAACCAAACAAAGGGGATTATTGAAATAGGTCATAAATTACAGGTTTCTTAAAGGTCAGGTTGCCCCTATAGTAGGGGGCTGGTATGACAGGAATTGATGAGATACAAGACAGTTATTCTCCATGATGCAAGCAACTTAATTATCCAAAGGTATTTGAGAGAAGCATAGGGGTTAAACCAGTAGGGTGAGACAGAGAGAAGATGGATATCAAAAGGCCATATAGTTTGGAATTTCTCTTGTCTGGGGTCTGAGGTGTATGATGGAGTGTGTGATAAGGTGTGTTCTTCTGTAATCAGAAGGTGAGGTTTGAGTAAATGAATCTTAAAGTAGGCGGCCATGTGGCCTGCAGTTAATGGGGAGAAGTATTGGGGTTTCTGTGGGCCTGAGAGTCAAGAAGGAAAGAACTAAGTCCGAGTTCCTTCCTTTTGCTCATTTCGGTTGAGAGAGACTCACAAGGGGGTATCTTCTCAGACCTCCATCCAAGGATGGGGGGAGTTCTCCCTAAGCTCCATCAAGCTTACACATAATCCCAACACAGAAGAACAAAACTGATTGGTTCCATAGGGTTGAGGAATTTGGGGTGGGAAGGGAAAAATCTAAGGAGACTATAGATCAACTACTTGAGTTTGAAACTACTGTTATAGGTCTCCCTTACCTAAAGAAGCATTCCATGACAATAGGTCAAAAAGGAGGTTGGGGGGCTGGGTGAGCTGATCTTATCTATTGACTGAAATAGAATCTCACCAGCATGCTTTTTATGTTGGTTTGTGATGTTACATATATGGCAATGGAAAAATCACTTTTTCTAAAACAAAACTCAAATCAAACATCATCTACTTTAGGAGACCTTCCAAACTCAAGAGTAATTTAAAATCTTGTATTTGTTCCCAGTACTCACTGTTGATGTCTCATTATAGTATTGACCTAATTTTTTTATGATATTAAGTACCTATTTCAGGATGGTCAACTCCAGTAGCTTATAAAAGCTCAGCTAACATTGTACTTAGCTCTGTTTTCCCTTATTAAATGTTGATAGGATAAGTAATTGATGAAATTAATTCCAACATATTTATAAAACCCTAAATCTAAATATATGGTTTACATTATAGTATAGAGAATTCTATAATTTGTGATAAGCATTATTGCCATAGTCCCTTATATATGTGTGTGTGTGTTTGATTTTGTTGTTATTTTTATTTGTTTTGTTTTCTTATTTTTAGTAGTGTTATCACTGGGGCTTTGTTCCTACATGATTAATCCATCACTCCTGATAATCAAGTTTTTTCTACTTTTTTTCTTTTAAATTTTTATTTATAAAAAGGCAACACTGACAAAAAACATAGTATAAGAGGCATACAACTCCATATAATTCCTACCCCTCCTCTGGTAGCTTTTCTATTCTTTAACCCTCTGGGAGTATGGATCCAGGGTCATTATGGGGTGCAGAAGGTGGAAGGTCTGGCTTCTGTAATTGCTTCCCCGCTGAACATGGGCATTGGCAGGTTGATCCATATTCTGAGCCTCTCTCTCTCTCTCTCTTTTTCTCTCTCTCTCTTTCCCTAGTGAGGTGGGGTTCTGTGGAAGTGGGGCTCCAGGACACATTGGTGGAGCAGGAATCTCCCGCTTCCTCTATAGAGCCTATATTTACCCCAGTCCTGGGACCTCTAGGGTGGGGCTCACTTTCCTGCATGCTTCTCTCAATTCATATCAACTGATATTGCATCTGATGATCTCAGCCTAATCAGACACCATATAATGAATCTAAGGTGAGGCCTTTGGGAACTGCTTTGGTCCTGAGGATAGAGCCCTCCTGTATGGGATTAATATGCTAAATAAAAAATAACATTGAGAGATTCTCATTCTTCTACCATGTAAAAGTACAATAAGAAGATAGCTACCCACTAGTGAAAGTGCTGGTGCCTTGATTTTGAACTTTTTAGCCTCCAGATCAGAACAGAAATAATTTCTATTGTTTACAAGCCACCCATCACTGATATTTTGTCATGGCAGTCCCAATAGAGTACGAGACTTCCCAACCTCTTCTACTGATCTTCCACAACCCCAAAGGATTTAAATAACAACATATAGCCTACCAGAATGTCACCCTATTGTGACCAGGGACTCTGGGGAATCTGTCTACCGATACTTTTCTGTCTAGATTCTGCTGAGGTCACCAGATTTCCACTGTGCCTCTAATTCTGCTCCTTCAGACATGACATAGTTATCACATCAGCATATAGAGTTTTCTGAGCAGCAAGAACTTTGAAAGAGAGGGAAAACAAAGGTCAACACAATTTATTAATCTAGAAGTCTTTGCTTGTGTCTGAATCTACTAACACATTTTTTTTAATAAATAGCTTATTTATTTATTTTCCCTTTTGTTGCCCTTGTTTTTATTGTTGTTGTAGTTATTATTGTTATTATTGATATCGTCATTGTTGTTCGATAGGACAGAGAGAAATGGAGAGAGGAGGGGAAGACAGGGAGGGGGAGAGAAAGATAGACACCTGCAGGTCTGCTTTGCCTGTGAAGCAACTCTCCTGCAGGTGGGGGTGGGGGCTTGAATTAGAATCCTTAGCTGGTCCTTGAACTCTCATAGAAATAATTTAAATAATTATAATTGAGACCAGACCACTGACTGATTTTCTCTTTTCTTTTCATTTATTTTTTTAAATTTTATTTATTTATTTATGAGAAAGATAGGAGAGAGAAAGAACCAGACATCACTCTGGCACATGTGCTGCTGGGAATTGAACTCATGCTTTATCACTGCACCACCTTCCAGACCACCCATTTTCTTTTTTCTTAATGTGAGTTCCTCCTTTAGAAGAATAGCCTTTAAAAAAAAAAAGCTGTCTTTGGAGACTTCCCTGTATTTATTCCTTACATAGCTTTCTTTGATGGTAAGGGTCAGTGAGTATGTTGGCAAGCCACAAACATTACCAACTCTGTAATGATACCCTTTCACACTGCCATGGCTTGATTCAAGTCTGTCTTGTCCTTTACTCTCTTAAAGGTATTGTCTTCAACTGAAACTCATTTAGACATCTGCCTGTCATGTGAACCAGCACAACACAAAATGCTTAATCTGAAGCTGACCTTCTTAAAAACTCACAGTTGAGACTTTGACCTTATCTCAGAAAAATAACACTTAAAATTTATCTGTGTAGTTTTCTATGTGCCTTTTTTCAAGTCAACTCATTTTGACTTCTATTTTGATATCAGAGACAGATGTACATCAGCAAACACAAACAAAACAAAAAACTTCTCTAGTTTTTAATCCCTATAGCTTCCTCCTGAATCATTTTTTAGACTTGTTTTAGAAGGCATTCAATATGAAAAAAAAGTGGGTGTGGGCCTCCACATACCAAGATCTCAAAGAATTTAGTTAAAGCATGTCTAAATTTCAACTGAGGCATCTGAATTCCATCCTGTACAGGTGGTAGGATGTGCTGAATACATGTGATTGTAAGAGGTTCAACCTTGGGTTAAGAAGGGAGGAAGTAGGAATATAAACAAACTAGAAACCAGTTTGAATCATGCCAGGTGGCTGTTGATTAGGACAGACATATGACTCACCTGGGTGCCTTATTGGAAATGCCAGAGCTTATTTTAGAAAGACAGTCAATTCAGTGATCTGAGATACACAAAACAAGGTTCTAATAATATATTTAAAGGGTTCCATTTACCAACAAGATCAAGTTTCAAATTTGCTTTTGATAAAGACTGAAAATTTAAAATGATTTTAAGAAGCATATGAAGTGAGATGGGGGAATATATGAGGTTTTTTTTTTTCTTCCTACTCCTAAAGTCTAAAGAATGGTATGTTACAAAAGGTTTATTTGAAAATAACTTTCAAATGTAGTCAAGTACAAGAGTTGTGAAATAGCTCACTTGGATAGTATACTGCATTGCCATGTGTGTGACCCAGGCTTGAGTTGGGCTCCCAATGCATTGAAGGAAACTTTGGTGTTGTGGTCTCTTTCACTCTCTCTGTCTCTCTGCCTTCTCTGTCCCTGTCTTTAAAAATGTAGTCATGCAAAGGAAAATCTATAGAGACTATATGGTTCAACAACTGTCTTGGATTAGGATGGAATCAAATTTTGGCAGTAAACTGGCATAAGGGATCTTTCTGGGTGATAAAAATGGTCTAAAATGAATTGTGATAATTACACAGCTGTATACATTTAATGCAAAGAAGTACTACAAAATTTAAAACTTCTGTAATCATAAACAAAGAATACAATCAACAATGAAACCCAAAAAACAGGAGAAAATATTTTCAAATAATTTATCTAGTAAGGGATAATATTCAGAATATATATAAAAAAACGTATGGAGCTCAATAAAAAAAACTAGATTAAATTGTGAGCTAAATATTCGGATTGAAATTTTCCCAAAGAAGAAGATTAAATATATACGAAATAAGATCTTCATCATCACTAATCATCACAGAACTGTGACTCAAAATCACAATGAGATACCACTTGTATACCCACTAGAATGGCTACGTTAAAAACCCAGGAAATAACAATCACTGGCAAGGACTTGAAAAAATTGAAACTTATGTATTTCTGGTGAGACTATAAAATGTCACAGCTGTTTTGGGAGATATTACAGTGATTCCTTAAAACATTAAAAATAGAATAGTGGGAGTTGTATTGTTATATGGAAAACTGAAAAATATTATACATGTACAGACTATTGTACTTACTGTCAAATGTAAAACATTAATTCTCCAATAAAGAAATTTAAAAAAATAAAAATAGAATTGCCACATAATCCTGCCATTCTACTTCTGAGTATATATTGAAAATAACTGAGAGCAGGGTCTTTGAAAGGATCCTTTTACATCAATGTTCACAGCAGTATTATCCACAATAGCCAAAAGGTGGAAACAGCCTAAGTGTCCACTGGCAGATGAATGGTTATATGCAAGGAAATATTATATAGCCTTAAAATGGAAGGAATTTCTGACTGTTAACAACTTTTGTGATTTTTTTTTTGTCTGCAGGTTTCACTGGGCCTTGGTGTCAGCTATCAATCCACTGCTCTGCAGACCTGTTTCACCACTTGGGGACTCAAACCCTAATCTTTGCACTTATTACTATGTGCACTTAACCAGGTGTGTCACTGCCTGGCCTCCAACTTTTGTGATTCTTTAGGATTTGTGTAACTTCTTTTCTACCTAATTGTTTCTGTTCATCAAGATGCCCTCAGCCAGGGACCTTCTTTGGACTCTGCAATCTGTAGTTATCTCAACCTTTCGTGAGTAGGTGTTTTCAAGTTTACTGTCTCTTCTGGAGCACATAGGGGTGGTACAGGCTCTTTAAGCAATCAACATCAAATAGGAATAAAAAGAGCAAAGTCAGGATGACCCTGAGAGCCAGGAGACAAGAGTGCTAACAGGAGGCCCTTGAGTAGAGATGGGACTGGCTGTCAGGTGTCACATGGGAATTTTCAAAAGACAATATGAAAACAATGAGTTTAGAGGTGAGGAGAGAGAGGAGGGGTGAGAAATGCATTAGAGGGGTCAGTTGTGTGGTGGTGGATAGAAACTTTTTTTTGATCATAAGGTACTGTGTGCAAATACTAAAACGGAAAGCTGTGTTTTTCAAACTTAACAACAACAGAAAATTAATGAATGAATGAAAGAAAGCAAATTCAAGGCCAGAAAGCACAATGGTTTTGCCAGAGACTTTTTAATACCTGAGGCTCCAAGGTCCCTAATTAAATCCCTAGCACTATCATAAACCAGAGCTGAGCAGTGCTCTGGTAAAATTAAAAAAATTAATAATAATAAATAAAATTCATATTATCAGAAGCAAATAGTGGTCACAGAAAGAAAGGGGGATGGGGGCAGGTAAATCAGTTAAACAGAAACAACTTTGTGGTAGAGGATGAAAATTAAGTTTTGGTGGGGATCCCAATATATGCAGATGTCAAATTATAATGCTATCTGCCTGAAACTATGCATTTTTATAAACTGCTATTATTTTTTAAAATATTTATTTATTCCCTTTTGTTGCCCTTGTTGTTGTATTGTTGTAATTATTACTGATCCCATAGTTGTTAGATAGGACAGAGAGAAATGGAGAGAGGAGGGGAAGACAGAGAGGGGGAGAGAATGCTTGTGAAGCGAATCCCCTGCAGGTGGGAAGCTGGGGGCTCGAACTGGGATCCTTACACCCGTCCTTGCACTTCGCACCACGTACACCTAACCCACCGCGCTACTGCCCGACTCCCTAAACTGCTATTATTATAATATTAATTAAAAATAAAGAGTGGGGCTGGGGAGCTGACTCAGCTGGTAAAGCATATGTCTTTCATGTGTAGGGTTTGATATCTGACATCACACAAGAGTACCACGGACAAATCCCATGTAGCTCCCTGGATGGTGGGGGTGGTGCGTTGGTATACCTCCCTTATTTCCTACTTTCCCCCTCTCTCTCATAAAAACTAAAATAAAAATGTGACTAGCGACAGAGTGCAAGCATGGAGCCCTAACTTCCATTCTTGTTACTGAACTAAAAAGAAAAATTATACTAAGCGGTGGTAGATAGAGTGTACACATTATCACTTAAAAGAACCCAGGTTCAAACCCCTAGTCCCTACTTTCAGGGATGGGGGGGAGCTTCATGAGCAGTGAAGTTGGTCTATACATGTCTTTCTTTCTGTCTTCCTCTTTATCTCCCCTTTCCCTATCAATTTCTGTCTCTATTCAATAAATAAATAAATAAATATCACATGGTAAGGAACAGAGAAATCAGTGTTCTTTGAAATGCTTGGAGGCTGGTAAGGGTAAATTCAAAGTATCTCAGCTTTCAATGAACTTGCCTTGCCAAGTGTGTATTTAGGCAGGAGAGATTGGGAGAACAAATAGCTTATTGCTTCTGACAAACACAAATCCTTTTTTTTAATTGAGGGGGGTTAATAATTTTTTAAAATTTATTTCTTTATTGGAAATTAATGTTTTACATTCAACAGTAAATACAATAGTTTGTACATGCATAACATTCCCCAGTTCCCCATTTAACAATACAACCAAAGGGGGGTTTAATAATTTACAGTGTATTCATTGACAGATGGGTTGAGTTTCACTATGCACCAGAGCCCCAAAGTTCTCTTTTGGTTCTTCCTCAGAGTTTTTGCTTTAATGCAATACACCTTGTCTAGTCCAGTTTTACTTTGTGTTCTCCCCGTATATTAAGATCATTTGATTTATCCAGAAATCTTTGCATCTTCAAAGAACATTGGATCGAAGTCCAGTATCACAACAGTCACATGGAGAAAAAAAAAGAAAAAAGGAAGAAAGGAAAGGAGGAGAAAGAGGAGGAGGAAGAAAAAGAGGAGGAAGAGGAGTAGGAGGAAGAAGAAAGAGGAGGACAAGGAGGAAGAAGGAGGTGAAGTAGTAGTAGTAGTAGTAGAAGAAGAAGAAGTAGAAGAAGAAAATG
>NW_026647663.1:75000-97887 GCF_950295315.1 Erinaceus europaeus | reverse complement strand
CCAGCCCCTCAGTGAGACGAGTGGTACTGCCTCTCTGCAGCAGGAGCAACCGCGTGGGTCTCCAGGAAGGGCCTCACAGTGTGGCAACTTGGTGGGGGTGCTTGGGGCCCTCACGAGCCAAGGGTCTCTGCCAAGCTGCTGCCTGCCATGCCCACTCACGGGCTCCTGTGAATAAAGCTTAGCTGCTGTCTGTGCCCAGCCAGCTCTCAGTCCCCCTCTGCTCCTAACAGTGCTCATTGGCTGAGAGCCGGCGTCTCTCGCCTCCTCATCAAGAGAGTGAGATCAGCCAGAAAGAGAAGGAGGAATATGGGATGATCTCACTCATGGACAGAATTTCAGAAGCCAGTATGGAAAGGGAAACACAAAGGGAAGCAAAGGACTCTGGGAGGGAGCTTGAGGAAGGGTTGGGAGGGCTGGGGGCATGATGGTGGGTGGAGGGGGGACTTAAATGAGGTGAGTCTTGCAGACACCTGCCACGGAGATGAGCTCGTGTCCACAAGTACTGTAAAGCATTAGCCCAACAGTAAAATGATTTTTAAAAAGTAGTAGTCACCCTCGGGGCCAAAGCCATAGCCAGGCTGGGCTCCCCGTCCCCACTGCCCCAGGCAACTCAGTTTGGTGGCTCCTTGGCTCTGAGCAGGTGCTCCGAGGGCTCCTGTATGGGTTGTGTTTGGGCTGGTTTGCTGGTGTTTCTGCTGCTCTGCTGCATGTTCCAGTGTCGGCTCCAGAGAGTTTGTCTCCAAGGACAGCCCATTTGTGTGTGACAGTGGCATGGTGGTAGTGAAGAGAATTGTGACTGAGTTGGTTTATGGTTTGAATTGCCTTCTTTCACTCGACAGAGTGCCAGTCGACTCACACAGGTAGAGTCAGACCTGGGAACAAGAGTGTGCATTGCTCTTTGGGTCTCACTGGGTTTTGAATGGCAGCTGGCAGGTGGGCAGAGTCCCTGCTCCCTCTGTCCCCACACCCTTGGCCCCTCCACATCCCACAGCCTGTTTCCTACAGACTGCCACAGGGCTGGGTGCCTGTGGCATGAGGAGCTCCTGAAGGCCGGTATGAGCTGGATTATAACGAGGCTTTCTGTGCATTTTTCTTTTTAAACCGCCAAACAAGTGCAGAGAAAGCCACCCCTGTGGGGGCAGACCTGCCTGGGCAGCGAGTGGAGTCACCACTCTGTGAGTGGTTTAGTCGGAGCTGGGAGGCCCTGTGAGAAGCACAGGTCCCAGCCCAGGAACCTGGAGCTGCACCGGCCGGGACCCCTGCTCCTCCCTGTGTGTGTGGCAGCAGGATGGGGAGGGACCCGTAAGCTCCTTGTGCAGGCAGTTGGCATGTCTAGGCGTGAAATCTCACTGGCATTTGTTATGAACTCTGTAAGCCTGAGGGAGGGGCCGAGAGAAGGGAGAGAAGCAGACATCAGAGCACTGCACCAGGGAGCTCCCTGGGGTGCTGTCCGTCACCTCCCGTGTGGTGCAGGAACCTCGGGCATGGTAAGGTGTGCACTCTGTCTGCTGAGCCACCTTCCAGTCCTCCTGCAAGCACCCGCCTGGGCCCTGGCTGTTGTACCTGTGACTTATCAGTCCCTGTCACACAGACCTTGAATGGGTCCCCATTCCTCAAAGAGCTCAGGCTCAGCAAGGCTGGGTGACTGGAGTCCAGGAGGTTGGAGGTTGGCGGGACTGAGGCACTGAGGTATGAAGCATAAGGGAGAAAAGGCCTCACCTGTCCTGTTGCCTTGCAGCGCTCAGGAAGATCTAGCAGACGCAGAATTCAGGCTCTGGGTGCTTGTTATCTCCCTCCCTTGACAAGAGAAGTCTCCATGTGTGTCTTGGTACAAGGGCTGCCCTCCCCGGGCTGCTGCAGGTGGCTCCTGGGGCCCCTCAGAGCTGGAGGGGCCAAAGTTGCCGGGGCAGCAGCTGACCCAGGGACACACAGACAGAAGGGCCAGAGGGCCGAGGAGAGATGCTGATGTTTTACGGCTTGCTGCTCCCCACCCCCATCCCAGAGTGCCAGGTCTTGATGGAGGCCTGCAGCCCGCACCCCTCTAGCCCTCTCCCTCCTGGTTCCCAGGTTCTGAGGCAGGGCTCCTGGTGCTGACACATGCAGGACAATGAAGTACAGTGTGGGTGCTGGGGGGCTTGGGGAGGGCAAACAGAGACAGACTGGGGAGCGGCGGATGCCCAGAGGAGATGGGGCAGATGTGGTGAGGAGGGGGGCCAGCGGCCTACCTGCAGGACTGGGCACCCATGCTGTAGTTGGAAAGGTGGCCAGGTGTCTGCTAGGCAGAGTTGTCCTTGGGGGGTGGGGGGAGGACTGGCCAGGGAAGCCGGGGCAGGTGGGTACAAAGCTGCCATTCCCTTCTAGTCAAGGTGCTGCTGGGAGACCTGCACGGTGGGCAGCCGCCTTCCAGGAAAGGGGTCTGCGACTCCTTGGGCAGCCTGGCCAGTCTCCAGGCTCCACAGACGGGGGCACGTGTCCTGTCACCCCCCCCCCATGGGGAAAGACTTGGAGAATTTGCGGAGCACAGCCACGGGCGTCCCTTCCTGGCCTCCTGCAACCACAGACTCCCTGGTGGTTATCACTTGGAGTGCAGCCCTAAGCTCAGGGAGGCCACACAGCTGTGTCAGGACCTCCCTCCCGACCTAGCACCATGGAGCATGACTGGGCCCTCTGTAAGGGGCGCCTTGATGGGCATTCTGAGGAGCGGGGTCTCTGCTCCCAGGACAAGGATGAGGAGAGGCTCTTCCTTCCTTCCTTCCATTATTTCTGTCTATCTTCCTTTGCCACCAGGGTTATCGATGGGGCTCAGTGTTAACACTACAAATCCACCACTCCCAGTGGCCATCTTTTCTTTTTCTTTTCTTTCCTCTCTTTCTTTCTTTTTTTCTTTCTTTCTCCCTTCCCTTCTTTTTTGTTTTTTTCTGTTTTATTTGATAAGACAGAGGGAAACTGAGAAGGGTGGGGGAGAGAGGGAGAGAGAGAGACAGAGAGACACCTACAGACCTGCTTCACAACTTGTGAAGCTTCCCCACGGCAGGTGGGGAGTGGAGGCTTGAACCTGAGTCCTCGCTCATGATGATGTGGGTGCTCAACCAGGTGCACTGCTGCCACCCCCTCCCGGGCCATTTCATTAGTGATGGGCCTGAGGGCTTCAGGCTTAGAAAAGCTTCTGCTCTCTGTGGCCCACCTCCCACCTCCCCCACCTGCAGCAGCCCTGGTCTGGGGTACAGCCTGCTTCAGCCTACCCCCCCTCCCGGGTTCCCCTGCAGGTGAATCTGGGAAATCTGGGGATCGCAGCGGCTACAGCAGTCCCGGCTCTCCGGGCACCCCCGGCAGCCGCTCCCGCACCCCCTCCCTGCCCACCCCACCCACCCGGGAGCCCAAGAAGGTGGCCGTGGTCCGGACTCCACCCAAGTCACCGTCAGCAGCCAAGAGCCGCCTGCAGACCGCACCAGTGCCCATGCCGGACCTGAAGAACGTCAAGTCCAAGATCGGCTCCACTGAAAATCTGAAGCACCAGCCAGGAGGGGGGAAGGTAAGGTCTACAGGCAGTGTGGGCATGGGCGTGGGCCCCCAGAATGCCAGGAGCAGGCGGGAGCCCCAGCCTGGGGCTGAGGTAGGGAGTGTCCTCACCACCAGGCTGGAGACCCCCCCCCCCAGGCCCCTCCCGGCCTCTAAAGACACTGGGGCTCAGGCTCCTGGTGGAGTGTTGCTGTGGGTCAGCTCCAGGGAGAGGGCATCCTGCCCCTCCCCCATGGCCATCTGCACACAGGTCAGAGGTCACACTGGCAGCACCTCCTGGCAGGAGGCTTCTCAAAGTGGGGGACCCACATCATTGCCCTGGCCACCCAGCTCTTTAGAACTTGACACCCATGGGCAGAGGTTTCTCTCAGTGACTCACAGTGTTGGGGAGACGGGGGCTCCATCTTGAACAGCACTGTGCACATTAAGCAGGTTCTTGAACCCACGTGCCTCCTAATGGCGGTGGCTGTGTACAGCCCTAACGGGGCTCTGCATGAACCGGAGCCCCTCCTCCCAACTGGGGCTCTTTCTAAGCCAATGAATCCCTTCTTTTCTAAAGCAACAGCAACAACAATAGCCGACGAAAGTAAAGGTGGACACATGTGAGCTTCTGAGCACCTACAGTGGAGGGAGCCAGGCCTAGCCCAGACACCCTCCTCTCTCCTGGTCCCCGGTCCCGTCCCCGTCCCCGGATGTTAGTTTTCAGAAGCCAATAGACAGATTCCCAGAAACCAACTTCCTCACATGTCTGAAGACTAGGAGCCCAAAAGCACAGCACACACAGGCCCGGTTTCTCCCAAGGGCCTGCCTTTGGCTCTCAGTGGCCATCTGGCCCTGCATGCCCATGGGGTCCCTCTCTGTGTTCTGTGTCCCAGGCCCCTCTCAGAAGGTCACCAGTCACACTGGGCGAGGACCCCTCATGGGCTCATTGGAACGTCACTGTCCTTCAAAGTCTTCCCTCTAAATACAGGACTTCAGCCTATGCATCTGGGGAGTGCAGGCCCTAACCCTCTGCACCCAGCATCAGAGTGGGGGGAGGGCGCAGAGGACCCAGACACCCCTCTCAAGAGGAGACCACAGCTACATGGGGCTTCTGGGCTGAGTGGCTCAGGGTCATTGAGCCACCCGGTGGGGTGCAGGGCTCCCCTGCTAGTCAGACTGTCCCCACACCAATGTCACTATGGGGAGAGGGCCTTTGGTTCATGCCCTGTCTTGCCTGGAGCCCTGCTCTGTGCTGTGGGGCCTTAGGGCCTCGTGCTGATCTTCCCCTGGGGGCTCCACGCTGGGGGAGCTGGGGCACCTCTCTGGCAGAGCCGCAGTCCTCCTTGCTGCTGGTACTGGGGCTGCACTTGCCCCCTGGCAGTGTTTGCTGCTCTCAGAGGGGATGCCAGGGCAGTGGAGTTGGCCCTCCTGTGAGCCCTGGGGGCTGAGGGACCTCCAGGAAGAGGAGCTCCCAGAGGGCTAGTGTTTCCTCACTGCCCATGCCCCAGACCTACCTCACATGCCCAGTTTTCCTCCAGGGCCAGATCTGGGTTGAGGAGATTGTGCCTCAGAGACCAGAGAGCCCAGGCTGACTCTACTGCAAGAGACATCAGCTCTGTGTGTCAAGCCTGCAGGACTCAGCCACTGTCCAGCTAACGCCTCCTCCGGCCTCACCCCTACAGCCCCCCAAGTCCAGCTAACGCCTCCTCCGGCCTCACCCCGACAGCCCCCCCAAGTCCAGCTAACGCCTCCTCCGGCCTCACCCCGACAGCCCCCCCAAGTCCAGCTAATGCCTCCTCCGGCCTCACTCCGACAACCCCCCCCCCAAGTCCTCCTGCAGCTTGGTTTGGACTGTGGGGCTCAGTTCTCCAGACTGCTTGGCCGAGCTGGGAGAGAACTTTCCATGGCAGCCTCCTTCCAGGGCCCGGCCTGCCTACACCCAGGGCTGCTTGCTTCCACGATGGGTACAGAGGAGACAGGCCTCCAAGGTGGGTGACATGGTGCTGAGTGGGACAGCAGAGCGGTGTCTTGGGTGACTGCCTCCCATGCCAAACGTAGGCACGTGCCCACACATGACCAGAGGAGAAGGGGTGACTTCTCTTGGGGTTTCCCTTCAATTCCATGGAAAGCCACGGAAAACCAGAAAACTGGTGCTGTCCTAAAGGAAAGCGGGTAGGAGGGTATCTGAGGGGCTGAGCCACAGAGGTTCCGTGTTGGGGAGGCTGGGAGCAGTCTGAGCTGAGTAGGAGGTGGTGTGGAGAGGCGAAGGCAGCTCCTGTGTGGCCACTAGACAGAATGGAGGGAAGGGTAGGGGCTTGGATGTTGTCCAGGGTCAGTGAGAAGGCAGGGGCGAAGTTGCCTGCTCAGGACAACTGGAGGAATCCAGATGGCTGCTAAGGGATATGAAGGGATGTCTGGGGCCCGAGGGAGGGCTGTTCTGGTTAGCACTGAGCGGGCCGTGCTAAAGTCATGTCCTCTGAGGGCTGGGGAGACAGCATCATGGTCCTGCACCACAATAATCTAGGGCTGAGCCTGCTCTGGTAAAAAGAAAACTGAGAGAAAGTCATGTCCTCTGAGGCCAGTGCCTGGGATGGGGACGGCCAGGCAGTTCAGAAACAACCTCGTGCTTTGAGGACCTGGGGCTGCAGTGTTCCAGATGGCCACAGGATGACCACAGAATGCTGGAGATGTCTGCATTTCTGAGAAAGGTGTTCTTGAGGTTAATTCCGCTGTGTGCTATCAACAAAACCCCAGCTGTCAGACTGGACAGACAGCTTGCCAGAGGTAGGGTACCTGCGCTGCACTGGGTTCGAGTCTCAGCACCTCGTGGGAGGGGGTGTGGCCAAGGTGGGAGCTTCAGGGCTGTGGTGTCCGCCTCTGCTGCCTCCATTTGTCTGAAAGGAGACAGAAGGTGGGAGCTTCAGGGCTGTGGTGTCTGCCTCTGCTGCCTCCATTTATCTGAAAGGAGACAGAAGGTGGGAGCTTCAGGGCTGTGGTGTCCGCCTCTGCTGCCTCCATTTATCTGAAAGGAAAGAGAAGGTGGGAGCTTCAGGGCTGTGGTGTCTGCCTCTACTGCCTCCATTTATCTGAAAGGAAAAAGTGTCCCAGAGTCGTGAGTCATCACGCAGATGCAAGGCCCCTGAGCCACACACAGTCCCACCTGCCGTCTTTAAACACACATTGTGGACCTTTCTACTTCATTTATTTTTCATTTATTTATTTGTGAGAGCAAAGAGAAGTTGGGAGGGGTGCCAAGACCTGGCCCCTGTTTTATTCATTTTTCGCCTGCCTCCAAGACTTCCTGGGGCTGTCAGTGCACACACTCCACTGCTCCTAGTGGGCTCCTCCTGGGGCTGTCAGTGCCCACACTCCACCGCTCCTAGTGGGCTCCTCCTGGGGCTGTCAGTGCGCACACTCCACTGCTCCTAGTGGGCTCTTCCCGGGGCTGTCAGTGGGCTCCTCCTGGGGCTGTCAGTGCGCACACTCCACCGCTCCTAGTGGGCTCTTCCCGGGGCTGTCAGTGCGCACACTCCACCGCTCCTAGTGGGCTCCTCCTGGGGCTGTCAGTGCGCACACTCCACTGCTCCTAGTGGGCTCTTCCCGGGGCTGTCAGTGCGCACACTCCACCGCTCCTAGTGGGCTCTTCCCGGGGCTGTCAGTGCGCACACTCCACTGCTCCTAGTAGGTTCTTCCCGGGGCTGTCAGTGCGCACACTCCACTGCTCCTAGTGGGCTCTTCCCGGGGCTGTCAGTGCGCACACTCCACTGCTCCTAGTGGGCTCCTCCCGGGGCTGTCAGTGCGCACACTCCACTGCTCCTAGTGGGCTCCTCCTGGGGCTGTCAGTGCGCACACTACACTGCTCCTAGTGGGTTCTTCCCGGGGCTGTCAGTGTGCACACTACACTGCTCCTAGTGGGCTCTTCCCGGGGCTGTCAGTGCGCACACTCCACTGCTCCTAGTGGGCTCTTCCCGGGGCTGTCAGTGCGCACACTCCACTGCTCCTAGTGGGCTCCTCCCGGGGCTGTCAGTGCGCACACTACACTGCTCCTAGTGGGTTCTTCCCGGGGCTGTCAGTGTGCACACTACACTGCTCCTAGTGGGCTCTTCCCGGGGCTGTCAGTGCACACACTCCACTGCTCCTAGTGGGCTCCTCCCGGGGCTGTCAGTGCGCACACTCCACTGCTCCTAGTGGGCTCCTCCCGGGGCTGTCAGTGCGCACACTACACTGCTCCTAGTGGGCTCTTCCCGGGGCTGTCAGTGTGCACACTACACTGCTCCTAGTGGGCTCTTCCCGGGGCTGTCAGTGCACACACTCCACTGCTCCTAGTGGGCTCCTCCCGGGGCTGTCAGTGCGCACACTCCACTGCTCCTAGTGGGCTCCTCCTGGGGCTGTCAGTGCGCACACTCCACTGCTCCTAGTGGGCTCTTCCCGGGGCTGTCAGTGCGCACACTCCACTGCTCCTAGTGGGCTCTTCCCGGGGCTGTCAGTGCGCACACTCCACTGCTCCTAGTGGGCTCTTCCCGGGGCTGTCAGTGCGCACACTCCACTGCTCCTAGTGGGCTCTTCCCGGGGCTGTCAGTGCGCACACTCCACCGCTCCTAGTGGGCCCCTCCCGGGGCTGTCAGTGCGCACACTCCACTGCTCCTAGTGGGCTCCTCCCGGGGCTGTCAGTGCGCACACTCCACTGCTCCTAGTGGGCTCTTCCCGGGGCTGTCAGTGCGCACACTCCACTGCTCCTAGTGGGCTCTTCCCAGGGCTGTCAGTGCGCACACTCCACTGCTCCTAGTGGGCTCCTCCTGGGGCTGTCAGTGCGCACACTCCACTGCTCCTAGTGGGCTCTTCCCAGGGCTGTCAGTGTGCACACTCCACTGCTCCTAGTGGGCTCCTCCTGGGGCTGTCAGTGCACACACTCCACTGCTCCTAGTGGGTTCTTCCCGGGGCTGTCAGTGCGCACACTCCACTGCTCCTAGTGGGCTCTTCCCGGGGCTGTCAGTGCGCACACTCCACTGCTCCTAGTGGCCTCCTCCCGGGGCTGTCAGTGCGCACACTACACTGCTCCTAGTGGGTTCTTCCCGGGGCTGTCAGTGCGCACACTCCACTGCTCCTAGTGGGCTCTTCCCGGGGCTGTCAGTGCGCACACTCCACTGCTCCTAGTGGGCTCTTCCCGGGGCTGTCAGTGCGCACACTCCACTGCTCCTAGTGGGCTCCTCCTGGGGCTGTCAGTGCCCACACTCCACCGCTCCTAGTGGGCTCCTCCTGGGGCTGTCAGTGCGCACACTCCACTGCTCCTAGTGGGCTCTTCCCGGGGCTGTCAGTGGGCTCCTCCTGGGGCTGTCAGTGCGCACACTCCACCGCTCCTAGTGGGCTCTTCCCGGGGCTGTCAGTGCGCACACTCCACCGCTCCTAGTGGGCTCCTCCTGGGGCTGTCAGTGCGCACACTCCACTGCTCCTAGTGGGCTCTTCCCGGGGCTGTCAGTGCGCACACTCCACCGCTCCTAGTGGGCTCTTCCCGGGGCTGTCAGTGCGCACACTCCACTGCTGCTAGTGGGCTCTTCCCGGGGCTGTCAGTGCGCACACTCCACTGCTCCTAGTGGGCTCCTCCTGGGGCTGTCAGTGCGCACACTCCACCGCTCCTAGTGGGCTCTTCCCGGGGCTGTCAGTGCGCACACTCCACTGCTCCTAGTGGGCTCTTCCCGGGGCTGTCAGTGCGCACACTCCACCGCTCCTAGTGGGCTCTTCCCGGGGCTGTCAGTGTGCACACTCCACTGCTCCTAGTAGGTTCTTCCCGGGGCTGTCAGTGCGCACACTCCACTGCTCCTAGTGGGCTCTTCCCGGGGCTGTCAGTGCGCACACTCCACTGCTCCTAGTGGGCTCCTCCTGGGGCTGTCAGTGCGCACACTCCACTGCTCCTAGTAGGTTCTTCCCGGGGCTGTCAGTGCGCACACTCCACTGCTCCTAGTGGGCTCTTCCCGGGGCTGTCAGTGCGCACACTCCACTGCTCCTAGTGGGCTCCTCCCGGGGCTGTCAGTGCGCACACTACACTGCTCCTAGTGGGTTCTTCCCGGGGCTGTCAGTGTGCACACTACACTGCTCCTAGTGGGCTCTTCCCGGGGCTGTCAGTGCGCACACTCCACTGCTCCTAGTGGGCTCTTCCCGGGGCTGTCAGTGCGCACACTCCACTGCTCCTAGTGGGCTCCTCCCGGGGCTGTCAGTGCGCACACTACACTGCTCCTAGTGGGTTCTTCCCGGGGCTGTCAGTGTGCACACTACACTGCTCCTAGTGGGCTCTTCCCGGGGCTGTCAGTGCACACACTCCACTGCTCCTAGTGGGCTCCTCCCGGGGCTGTCAGTGCGCACACTCCACTGCTCCTAGTGGGCTCCTCCTGGGGCTGTCAGTGCGCACACTCCACTGCTCCTAGTGGGCTCTTCCCGGGGCTGTCAGTGCGCACACTCCACTGCTCCTAGTGGGCTCTTCCCGGGGCTGTCAGTGCGCACACTCCACTGCTCCTAGTGGGCTCTTCCCGGGGCTGTCAGTGCGCACACTCCACTGCTCCTAGTGGGCTCTTCCCGGGGCTGTCAGTGCGCACACTCCACCGCTCCTAGTGGGCTCTTCCTGGGGCTGTCAGTGCGCACACTCCACTGCTCCTAGTGGGCTCTTCCCGGGGCTGTCAGTGCGCACACTCCACTGCTCCTAGTGGGCTCCTCCCGGGGCTGTCAGTGCGCACACTCCACTGCTCCTAGTGGGCTCTTCCCGGGGCTGTCAGTGCGCACACTCCACTGCTCCTAGTGGGCTCTTCCCAGGGCTGTCAGTGCGCACACTCCACTGCTCCTAGTGGGCTCCTCCTGGGGCTGTCAGTGCGCACACTCCACTGCTCCTAGTGGGTTCTTCCCGGGGCTGTCAGTGCGCACACTCCACTGCTCCTAGTGGGCTCTTCCCGGGGCTGTCAGTGCGCACACTCCACTGCTCCTAGTGGCCTCCTCCCGGGGCTGTCAGTGCGCACACTCCACTGCTCCTAGTGGGCTCTTCCCGGGGCTGTCAGTGCGCACACTCCACCGCTCCTAGTGGGCTCTTCCCGGGGCTGTCAGTGCGCACACTCCACTGCTCCTAGTGGGCTCTTCCCGGGGCTGTCAGTGCGCACACTCCACTGCTCCTAGTGGGCTCTTCCCGGGGCTGTCAGTGCGCACACTCCACTGCTCCTAGTGGGCTCTTCCCGGGGCTGTCAGTGGGCTCCTCCTGGGGCTGTCAGTGCGCACACTCCACTGCTCCTAGTGGTCTCTTCCCGGGGCTGTCAGTGCGCACACTACACTGCTCCTAGTGGGCTCCTCCCGGGGCTGTCAGTGCGCACACTACACTGCTCCTAGTGGGCTCTTCCCGGGGCTGTCAGTGCGCACACTCCACTGCTCCTAGTGGGCTCTTCCCGGGGCTGTCAGTGCGCACACTCCACTGCTCCTAGTGGGCTCCTCCCGGGGCTGTCAGTGCGCACACTCCACTGCTCCTAGTGGGCTCTTCCCGGGGCTGTCAGTGCGCACACTCCACCGCTCCTAGTGGGCTCTTCCCGGGGCTGTCAGTGTGCACACTCCACTGCTCCTAGTGGGCTCTTCCCGGGGCTGTCAGTGCGCACACTCCACTGCTCCTAGTGGGCTCCTCCTGGGGCTGTCAGTGCGCACACTCCACCGCTCCTAGTGGGCTCTTCCCGGGGCTGTCAGTGCGCACACTCCACCGCTCCTAGTGGGCTCTTCCCGGGGCTGTCAGTGCGCACACTCCACTGCTCCTAGTGGGCTCCTCCTGGGGCTGTCAGTGCGCACACTCCACTGCTCCTAGTGGGCTCCTCCTGGGGCTGTCAGTGCGCACACTCCACTGCTCCTAGTGGGCTCTTCCCGGGGCTGTCAGTGCGCACACTCCACTGCTCCTAGTGGGCTCCTACCGGGGCTGTCAGTGCGCACACTACACTGCTCCTAGTGGGCTCCTCCCGGGGCTGTCAGTGCGCACACTCCACTGCTCCTAGTGGGCTCTTCCCGGGGCTGTCAGTGCGCACACTCCACTGCTCCTAGTGGGCTCCTCCCGGGGCTGTCAGTGCGCACACTCCACTGCTCCTAGTGGGCTCTTCCCGGGGCTGTCAGTGCGCACACTCCACTGCTCCTAGTGGGCTCTTCCCGGGGCTGTCAGTGCGCACACTCCACTGCTCCTAGTGGGCTCTTCCCGGGGCTGTCAGTGCGCACACTCCACTGCTCCTAGTGGGCTCTTCCCGGGGCTGTCAGTGCGCACACTCCACTGCTCCTAGTGGGCTCTTCCCGGGGCTGTCAGTGCGCACACTCCACTGCTCCTAGTGGGCTCTTCCCGGGGCTGTCAGTGCGCACACTCCACTGCTCCTAGTGGGCTCTTCCCGGGGCTGTCAGTGCGCACACTCCACTGCTCCTAGTGAGCTCCTCCCGGGGCTGTCAGTGCGCACACTCCACTGCTCCTAGTGAGCTCCTCCCGGGGCTGTCAGTGCGCACACTCCACTGCTCCTAGTGGGCTCTTCCCGGGGCTGTCAGTGCGCACACTCCACCGCTCCTAGTGGGCTCTTCCCGGGGCTGTCAGTGCGCACACTCCACTGCTCCTAGTGGGCTCCTCCTGGGGCTGTCAGTGCGCACACTCCACTGCTCCTAGTGGGTTCTTCCCGGGGCTGTCAGTGCGCACACTCCACTGCTCCTAGTGGGCTCCTCCTGGGGCTGTCAGTGCGCACACTCCACTGCTCCTAGTGGGCTCTTCCCGGGGCTGTCAGTGCGCACACTCCACCGCTCCTAGTGGGCTCCTCCTGGGGCTGTCAGTGCGCACACTCCACTGCTCCTAGTGGGCTCTTCCCGGGGCTGTCAGTGCGCACACTCCACTGCTCCTAGTGGGCTCCTCCTGGGGCTGTCAGTGCGCACACTCCACTGCTCCTAGTGGGCTCTTCCCGGGGCTGTCAGTGCGCACACTCCACTGCTCCTAGTGGGCTCCTCCCGGGGCTGTCAGTGCACACACTCCACTGCTCCTAGTGGGCTCCTCCCGGGGCTGTCAGTGCGCACACTCCACTGCTCCTAGTGGGCTCTTCCTGGGGCTGTCAGTGCGCACACTCCACTGCTCCTAGTGGGCTCTTCCCGGGGCTGTCAGTGCGCACACTCCACTGCTCCTAGTGGGCTCTTCCCGGGGCTGTCAGTGCGCACACTCCACCGCTCCTAGTGGGCTCTTCCCGGGGCTGTCAGTGCGCACACTCCACTGCTCCTAGTGGGCTCCTCCTGGGGCTGTCAGTGCACACACTCCACTGCTCCTAGTGGGCTCTTCCCGGGGCTGTCAGTGCGCACACTCCACTGCTCCTAGTGGGCTCCTCCCGGGGCTGTCAGTGCACACACTCCACTGCTCCTAGTGGGCTCTTCCCGGGGCTGTCAGTGCGCACACTCCACTGCTCCTAGTGGGTTCTTCATTCCTTTTTCCTTTTTTCCATAAGAAAACAGGAAACAGCCAGAGAGAGGAGGGACACCACAGCATTGCCCTGTCATCTATGGCATGTGACCCTTGTGTGGTGTTTCCTATGGGGTGTCAGGTGTTTGAACCCTGGTCCTTGTGCATGGCGCAGTGAGCACTTTAACAGCTGAGCCGTCTCCAGGCCCAGGGTAGGACAGTCATGTGAAGTGAACAGGCGAAGTTGTGCCTGGAATAGTCTGCCTCTCTGGGGTCCGAGCAGGTTTAGGTGGGTCCAGGCTGACTTTCTGGCCCCACTGATTTTCCAGGGACTCGTGAGGACAGAGCCAAGCTGAGGCCTCTGGGCTTCTCGCTGTGATTCTGAAAAATCCTGTGTAAATCAAATTGTTTTAATACTTAATATGAATGATATTTATTTTAAATAAAATTCAACGTAAATATTTTAAAATAAGTATTTATTTGATAGAGACAGAGAAAAGCTGAGAGGGAAGGGGAGGACAGAGAGGGAGAGAGACAGAGGGACACTTGCAGCCCTGCTTCACCACTTGTGAAGCTCCCCTCCCCCTCACACACACATAGGTGGGGCTGGGGGCTTGAACTCCAGTCCTTGTGTTCTGTAACTTGTGCACTCAACTGGGTGTGTCACCACCCGGCTCCCAAATCAAATCATTTAGAGCTGTCACTGTTGGAGGGTGTTCCTAATTCTAGACAAGATCAGGTGTATTCAGGGTGGTATGGCCATAGATGGGAGTTCCTACTTCTAAAGGTGAGTTCTCTGTTACTTGATCTCTTTGTCTTTTGTTTGGTTGGTTGGTTTTATTTTGTTGGGTTTTTTTTTAGATTTGGATTTATTATTTATCTTGAGGAAGAGAAAGAGGAAACAATTCAGAGCATCACTCTGGCATAGTTAGTAGTGGGGACTGAACTCTGGACCTCACTCATGCAACTTGAATCCTCTGTGACTCTGTGTTTTGGGTTTGGGTTTGCTTTCTTGTTTGGCTTGAAGGCCTGCTGTGGGTGTCCAGTGTCCACCTCAGGGCAGTCCTGCTCCTAGGCTTCCACACCGGGCCTGCTGGCCCTAGTGAGGAGAGTTAGTGACAGGCCTTGTCAGGAAAACCCTTGGACCCTCCTAGCCTGGGCACCCCTAATCTGGGCACTCCTAGAAGGCAGGGCCATTTGGAACAGCTCCAAAAACTCAAGCTCAGACAAAGCCAGTTCAAGGTGTTGTTATAAGGGTGTGGGATGGGTTTAGATCCTCCAGGAAGTGAATTAAACCAAAGTGGACCCACCCCAGCCGGGGGCAAAGCTAACCACTGGACTCCATCTCTCTCTCTCTCTCTCTCTCTCCCCCTCTTTCTCCCTCTCTCTCTCTGTCATCTTTATTTGATAGACACAGCCAGAAATCAAAAAGGAAAGGGAGGGAGAGACACCCCTGCAGCCCTGCTTCACCACTCATGAAGCTTTCCCCCTGCAGGTGGGGACCCGAAGGCTTGAATCTGGTCCTTGCGCACTGAGTTTTCCACAGGGGTGCCACCCCCTGGCCCTGCCACAGGAATTTCTCCACTGACTAGGAGTCTGTCCCCTGAATTAAGACTCAGGGATTCCAGAAGAGTAGCCTCCCTTTCAATGGGTCTTCCTGTGTCTGTTTAGAGCTGAGACTCAATATCACACATAACATGAGCTGAAAAATTAAGTTTCATAATTCCAGTTTCAAAATACCAACCACTAAGCTGCCCACCCTTTTATTTTTCTCTCCCTCTTCTAATATCTAGCCTTCCATGGCAGGGTGTGGACTTACTTTGACAGCTAACAGTGACTCGGTTCAGCTTTGTAAACATCTTTAGTTCTATTGTCAAACCCTTAGTCGATTACTCTAAGAGCTTGTTGCCTTATAACTATTATTATTATCATTGTTGTTGTTATCTTGTGGGATTGGAACAAGGGGGACCACATGGGAAAGACATTTCTATGTCTGTTGTAGATCTTGTGGTGGTGCTTAATGCTTCTTGATTCATTTGATGGATTTCTGATGTGAAGTGTCCTGAAAGTAAACGGGTGCATCTGCTCAGTCAAATAAGAGTTTGCAGGGAGTCGGGTGGTGGTGCAGTGGGTTAAGCACAGGTGGCACAAAGCGCAAGGACCAGCGTAAGGATCCCAGTTCGAGCCCCTGGTTCCCCACCTGCAGGGGAGTCACAAGTGGTGAAGCAGGTCTGCAGGTGTCTGTCTTTCTCTCCCCCTCTGTCTTCCTCTCTCCATTTCTCTCTGTCCTAGCCAACAATGACGACATCAATAATAACAACTATAAGACAACAAGGGCAAAAAAAGGGAATAAATAAATAAATATTTTTTAAAGAGTTTTTAGCTTCAAAGAGCTTCCCTTTTCACAGAACTGAAACAGTGACCAGTCTATAAACGTCACTCTTGAAGACCTCCACGACCCTTAGGATTTGTTGTGGTGGTAGAATAAAGGATTTTTTTTTTTTGTGGGAAGAGGGAATAGAGACAGAAATCAAGAGGAAAGAGGGAGTTAGTGATGGAGAGAAAGAGAGACACCTGCAACAGGCATCGCTGCTTTTGATCACCATCAAGAGCAGGTGGGGATCAGGGGCTTGAACCTGGGTCCTTGCACATGGTAACATGTGCACTCTAACAACTGTGCCACCACCTGGTCCCCTGGTATTCCAATTCTTTTTTTTAAATTTTTTTTATATTTATTTTATTTATTCCCTTTGTTGCCCTTGTTGTTTTTATTGTTGTAGTTATTATTGTTGTTGTCGTTGTTGGATAGGACAGAGAGAAATGGAGAGAGGAGGGGAAGACAGAGAGGGGGAGAGAAAGACAGACACCTGCAGACCTGCTTCACCGCCTGTGAAGGGACTCCCCTGCAGGTGGGGAGCCGGGGACTGGAGCCAGGGGCTCAAACCGGGATCCTCACGCCGGTCCGTGCGCTTAACCCGCTGTGCTACTGCCCGGCTCCCTCTTGTGTGGATTCTGACGTGAGAAAGTGGCTGGATCTCTCCGAACCTCAAATGACCTCCACAGTGAGGTAGGGATGGTGCTGAGAGCAGCAAGGTGGAGTTTGACATTTATCCAACTTTTTTTTTTTACTAGAGCCCTCCTCAGTTCTGGCTTGTGATGGTGCTGGGAGAATAACCCTTTGCAGAACCATTATGCTGTCTCCCTCACACTAAAGAGTTATTTACTAACATCAGAGAGAGAGAGAGAGAGAACACCAGAGCATCACTTTGGCACCTACAATGCCAGCAATCAAACTAGGTGCCTCATGCTTTTCAATCCAGTTCTCTAGCCACTGCACTGGACCATGCTATGGTTCTCTCTCTCTGTCTGTCTCTGTTTCTCTCCCTCTCATAAATAAGTCTTTTAAAGTAGGCTACAGAATAAATTGCCTCTCTGTCTCTCTCCCTATCTATCTCCCCCTCTCCTCTCAATTTCTTTCTGCCTCTATCCAATAATAAATAAGTAAAATACTTTAAGGGGGGTGGTGGTGGCACACCTAGTTAAGCCACACATCACAGTGCGCAAGGACCTGGGTTCAAACCTCTGGTCCCCACCTGCAGGGGGAAGCTTCACAAGTGGTGAAGCAGGGCTGCAGGTGTCTCTCTGTCTCTCTCCCTCTCTCCCTCCCCTTCTCTTAATTTCTCTCAGTCTCTATCCAATAATAAATAAATAAATATTTTTTTAAAAAAGAATAATTTGCAAAGGAAGAATTTGAGTATATACAAGTGTAAACATTTATGTGTTAGGGGGCTGGGCGGTGGTGCGCAGAGTTAAGTGCACATAGTACGAAGCACAAGGACCTGGGCAAGGATCTGGGTTCGAACCCCCTGCCCCCACCTGTAGGGGGAAAGCTTCAAAAATGGTGAATTGTGTCTCTCTCCCTATCTTCCCCTCCCCTCTCAAGTTCTCTCTATCTATCCAATAAAATTGAAAAAAAAAAATGGCCACCAGGAGCAGTGGATTTGTAGTGCCAGCACTGAGCCCCAGCAATAACCCTGAAGGAAAAAAAAAAACACAATTATGTGTTAGGAAAAAACCCACCCTAGTCCAACACCACCTCATTGAAGGAAACTTCGGTACTGTTATCTCTCTCTCTCCCTCTCCCCCTCCCTCTCCCCCTCCCCCTCCCCCTCTCCCTCTCTTTCTCTCTCTCTCTCCCTCTCTCTCTCTCTCTCCCTCTCTCTCTCTCTTCCCCTCTCCCCCTCCCCCTCTCCCTCCCCCTCTCCATCTCCCTCTCCATCTCCCTCTCTCTCTCTCTCTCCCTCTCTTTCTCTCTCTCTCTCCCTCTCTCTCTCTCTCTTCCCCTCTCCCCCTCCCCCTCCCCCTCTCCCTCCCCCTCTCCATCTCCTTCTCTCTCTCTCTCCCTCTCTTTCTCTCTCTCTCCCTCTCTTTCTCTCTCTCTCTCCCTCTCTCTCTCTCTCTTCCCCTCTCCCCCTCCCTCTCCCCCTCTCCCTCCCCCTCTCCGTCTCCCTCTCTCTCTCTCTCCCTCCCTCTCTCTCTCTCTCTCTCTCTTTCTCTCTACCTCCGTCTGTGTCTCTATCAAAAAAAAGAAAAGAAATGGGAGGGAGGGAGGAAGAAAGGAGGGGAGGAAGGGAATTAAAAAGGAAGGGAAAGGAGAAATCCACCCACAACAAAAAGGGAACAAAGGAGCAATTGTAGTGACCGCCAGAGAAATCCAGGTAAAGCAACAGTGAAGGTCCTTTTATTTCAGTCAGAAATGAGCAAAACCATTTCACAGTAGGTCCTGCTGGCAGCTTTCTCAAGGGGGCTCAAAGGCCATCCGCCCTGCCCTTTAGGAAGCCATTTGGCCAGTTGGATGGTTGGATTGAGAGGGGTTTTTTTTGGTTGTTGTTGCTCTTTGTTTTTACAGCATTTCTACCTTTGATCCAGAAACTCCACTTCTAGGATTAAGTTTGCTTTTTATTTTAAAAATATTTAATTATTGGACAGAGACAGAGAAATCGATAGGGGAGGGAGAGATGGGAAAAGAGAAGCACTGGTAGTGCTGGCTCACCGCTCATGAAGCTCCCCTTTGCAGGGCTTGAACCCAGGTCCTTGCACAAGGTGATATGTGTGCTCAGCAGGGTGCACCACCGCCCCACCCCTTTTTTGTTAACAAGGGAGAGGGAGGAAGAGTGCCAGAGCACAGCCCCACCATTCATGAGTTCTGTCTCTGTGGCTGTTAGGTGCTGGAGGATCGAACCCAGGGCCTCGTGCACACAGAGTAAGCGCTCTACCCTTTAGCCAGTTTCTGGGCCCTGAGCCCTGCTTTTCTGAGATCAGGCATGTGTGTGTGTGTGTGGGGGGGGGGGGTATGACCGTAGACAGCTCTGTTCTCTGTACTGTGAAAATGATCCACAGATGAGAGGGTAGGAATCCATGACCAAGACGCTCACGGAGACTGTTTATATCATTTCTTTTTTTTTTTTTTAATATTTTTTTGTAATTTTATCTTCCCTTTTGTTGCCCTTGTTGTTGTAGTTGATGTCGTCATTGTTGGATAGGACAGAGAGAAATGGAGAGAGGAGGGGAAGACAGAGAGGAGGAGAGAAAGACAGACACCTGCAGACCTGCTTCACCACCTGTGAAGCAACTCCCCTGCAGGTGGGGAGCCGGGGGCTCGAACCGGGATCCTCATGCCGGTCCCTGCGCTTAGCGCCACCTGCGCTTAACCCGCGGTGCTACCGCCCGGCTCCCTGTTTATATCATTTCTAATGCAATTAGTGCAGACACCCGACAGCACAGGTACCACAAAATCAAATGTGATTTTTTTAAATTTGTGTTTTATTTTAGTGAGAGACACAGAGACCAAAGCACTGCTCAGCTCCGGCTTATTTATGGTGGTGCTGCTGATTGAACCTGGAGTCTCAAGCATAAAGGTCTTTTTGCATAACCATTATGCTGTCTCCTCAGCCCATGACTTACGTTTTGAAGACTGATTGACTGTGTGAGAAAGGGGTGATCAAGGAGAGACTGAGAGACCAGAGCCTCTAAGGCCTCTGGGGTCTCAGGCCTGGAAGTCCAGTGTACATCCACTGACAAGCCCTGGAATGTGCCTCCACCCCTTTTTCATATTTTATTTGACAGGACAGAGAAACAGAGAGAGAGGCTGGAGAGGGAGCAGGAGAGAGATGCCTGCAGCCCCCACCCAGCACTCAGCAGCAGCCGCAGCCTCTGTGGGGTACCACACCTCACACCTCTGTGTGCCTTCAGTGGCTAGAGACTCAGCATTTCTTTCTTGGTGGCAGGAATGACTGATGACAAGAGCTGTCCATTCTCTTGTTTGGTATTAGAATGCCCTTCCTTTATTAAATCATGTTAGGTTTTTTCATAATGATCATAGATAGTGTTATGTCAAGCTGTTCTTTTTCTGCCTTCAGGGTTATTGCTGGGGCTTGATGCCAACACTGAATCACAACTTCTGGTGGCTTTTTTTTTTGACAGGCAGAGAGAAATTGAGAGGGGAGGGAAAAAGAGAGGGAGGGAGAAACACACCTGTAAACCTGCTTCACTGCTTGTGAAGTGTCCCCGCTACAGGTGGGGAACGGTGGCTCGAACCTGGGTCCTTGCGCAGATCCTTGCGCATAGTGCTACGTGCGCTCAACCAGGCGCACAACCACCCAGCGCACCCCCCCATCTTTTATTGCCACCAGGATTATTGTTGTGGCTGGGGCCAGCATTGTGAATCCACAGCTCCCGGTGGCCTTTTTTTTTTCCCCTATGTTTATTGGCTAGGACAGACAGCAATTAAGAAGGGAGAGGAAATCAAGAGGGAGAGGGGGGGAAATTGCAGACCTATTTCACCACTTGTGAAGCTTCTGCCTGCAGGTGGAGAACAAGGCTCAAACCCTGGTCCTTGCACATGGTGATGTGTGAGCTTAACGGACTGTTCCACAGCCCAGCCCCTTTGTCTAGTGTTCTTAACCTGCAAAAAGTAAAAAATATCTCCCCATCCTCCCCAGATGAAGATGTCATCCTGATGTAGGAGACGGACCTCGGGGGTTTTCCGGCTTCCCTTCCTGACCCAGAGCAGCCTCTGTGTTTCCTGTAGGTTTTGGTTAGTTGATTAAAGCCTGTTCTCCGCCAAGAATCACACATGTTCCTCCCCCACACCTTCTCCCTGGCAGCTGGGCAGTGAGGAGAGGCCCTTGGGGACAGTGTACCCATTGCCACCTGCACACAGTCTCCAGGGGCCTCACGACAAAGCCCACGGGCTCCTCTCTCACACAGCTGGTGGGGTCAGGTGGCGGTGGGTGGGCAGCCCCTGCATGTCCTGTGGTGAGACCCGCCCTCCCCAGGGAGACTGGATGCCTTTTCCCCAGCAAGTCAGTGGTTCTGGAAACCAGCCGCACCCCTAGCAGCACCTGGGGAGCTTTGCAGAGGCGCAGAGACCAGGACTCTGAGCTCAAGTGGGCCTGGGGTCTGGAAACGTACATGCAGATGTTCTGCAGGCTGAAGGGCCGAGTCCAGGCCCTGGTGTGAGCAGTGCTGGCTCTGGCAGGTGTGCCAGGGAGGGCATGCTGGGGATGGGAGCCTGTGCCCCCCCACACACACACGATGGGCTCCGGGCCCGGCGGCTGCCCTCCAAGGCCCATGCTGCCTGGCGGTGGCCTCCTGCCAGCTTCACCACTGTTACAAAGTGAGCTTGCCTCCCGCGTCTCCTGCAGGGCAGCTCCGCTGGGGAGGGTGGCCCCACTCCTGCTGCCGCCCCCCAGGTCAGAAAGTGGACTGAGGAGAGCGGTAGCTCAGGCCGTGGTGTCACTCATCCTTTTCTCTGGCTGTCAAAGGTGCAGATAATTAATAAGAAGCTGGATCTTAGCAACGTCCAGTCCAAGTGTGGCTCAAAGGATAATTAATATCAAACACGTGCCAGGAGGCGGCAGAGTACTGTCACACGTTCCCTGCGCCTGCTCAGGCCGGGTGCAGAAGCGGCATGAGTACCACACCTCCAGACGCTGCACAGAATACACCATTCCGGGCTCGGGCCCCCAAGTAAACCAGGCTCCTCCCATTGGAGCATCCTAGGACCTCTCCTCGGATGGGCAGGAGCAGAGAGGGCTGAGCTCTGGCCAGTCCCTGCAGGTCGGGCCTCACAGCCCAATGCCTGCCATGAGCCTTGGGCTGAAGTGACGGCTCCTTCACCCTCCCCCCCCCCCCCCCGTCACCCGGGGAGCATGTGTTGAGTGGCTCCCCTGCAGACAGCCGGCCCTCCTGGCCTGAACAGTGCCTCCCACGGTCCCACTGCTCCCACACAGGGTGAGAGTCTCTGCTCACGCTTGAGTGCTTCTGTATCTGCAGTGAAGGGCTAGGTCCTAAGCCCCCACCCCACCCCCAGCTCATGTTTAACACCACCACCCACCCGCTTAAACCCCACCACCACCACCATGCAGAGCACAAGGGGAGCAGCTGGACGTCAGGGTGGATGGAGAAACGCTGCTTTGGTCATTTTATTATTATTCTCTTAGCCACTTCTTTATTTTTTGCCTCCAGGGTTATCACTGGGGCTCTGTGCCTGTGCCACAAATACACTGCTCCTGGAAGCTATTTTTCCCCTTTTCTTGTCCTTGTTTTTTTTTTTTTATTGTTGTTGTGGTTATTATTATTGTTGTTACTGATGTCGTTGTTGGATAGGACAGAGAGAAATAGAGAGAGGAGGGGAAGACGGCAAGGGTGGGGGGAGAGAAAGACAGACACCTGCAGACCTGCTTCACTGCCTGTGAAGTGACTACTCTGCAGACGGGGAGCCGGGGGCTCGAACCGGGATCCTGACGCCGGTCCTTCCACTTGGCACCACCTGTGCTTAACCCCCAGTGCTACCGCCCGACCCGCAGCTTTTGGACTGGAGCCCTGGCTTATGGTGGTGTCAGGCATTGAACTCTACCAGTTCCCAGTCTCCTGGCCCAGTGTTTGTTTGTTTGTTTGTTTGTTTGTTTGTTTTTACCAGAGCACTGCTCAGCTCCAGTTTATGATGCTGGGGATTGAACCTGTGCCATTTGGTGCCTCAGGTGTGGAGGTCTTCTTGCAATGCCATTATGCTGTCTCCCCATACTGCATCTGGACTTGGTCTATGTGCCCTTGGGGTCTCTCTCCGTGTGTCCCTGTGAGCACTCCGGCTGGCACCCTCTCACCTCTCACCCACTCACCTGATGAGCTCTGCTATGGTCCTCCCAGTTGGCTCAGCACCCTACACAGCCCCCTCCCAGCTTGTTGCAAGCAAACTTGGGCGACTGGCTGCTGCAGGACCCTTTGCCCTGGGTTGGGGGTGGGTCTGAGAGCTGGTATCTTGTCCTTAGTGCAGTGCTGTGGTCCCTGACCCTGCTGTCCAGCAGCCCAGCCCGTGGGCACCTGCATCCACCAGCCCCGAAAGTTTATTCTTGCGATGAGCCAGTGTGCTGCTGCCTCCTGCCCTGAACACCTGCGCCTCCAGCCCTCACCGCTGCTGCATGGCTTCCTCACCAGTGTCTGCTCCGTGCCTCCTGTTGCTCCCCACCCTCCCCACTGCCGTCTCATCCTCTGCTCTGAGAAGGGGAGAGGAGGTGCGGGCCATGCCCCGCCAGGCCAGTGCCTCTACTCTCTCAGCAGACATAGGGCCATGCTTTCTGGGGTCACTGGTGTCTGGGTGGCCTGAGACCCAGGTGGGGGCAGAGCGCCTGCAGGAGAAAGTGGGAGTCTGCTCCCTGGTGTCTGCACTTACACCCTGAAGGAGCTGCCCTAAGGGGGCAGAAGACTTTAGTGGGGTCTGCACCCCAACGGGCTGTGGGCTGGACGTAGCCTGCAGACACAGCTCCCGGCTGGCCCACAGCCCATCCCTCAGGAGGCGGCCGGGGTTCCCAGCTCAGCAAAGTCAGCCTCATATGTTGGGGGCTGACCTGCCCCTCCTCCAGCCTAGACTGGCCCCTGCCAGCCTGCCAGCTTCCTGCTGGCTC
>NW_026647663.1:0-70000 GCF_950295315.1 Erinaceus europaeus | reverse complement strand
TTTCATAGCTCTTGGCTAATCTTTTAGTTTTAGATTCTCAAGATTTTATTTTTCGTAAGAGAGACACAAGAGCACAGAGTGGTGCTCAGCTGTGGCATGTGGTATGTTGGCGTCTGAACCCGGGGCCTCTGGGACCTCAGGCAGCAAGCGTGGTGGCCTCAGGTGACTCTCTGGTGTGCTTCTGGGTGAGATCTGTGGCTGGCAGACATGCGTGGGAGGAAGAGCCACCGCCAGAGCTGCTCCTGTAACAAGCTGCTCAATGAAAACAAGTCCTGGAAACGCAGCTCATATAGACATACTGAAATGCTTGGCTTTATTTGATAGGATAGGAAGAAACTGAGAGGGAAAGAGGCTGGAGAAGGAGAGAGACTAAGGCATTTCAGACTACTTCTTGGAAGGCTCTGCCCTCTGAGTAGACCATTAAAATCCACGTTGCCTTTAGTCACTGCAGGTTAAGGTATTTCTCCCTTCTCTGTACAACAGCTCCACTCTAATCTACATGTTCTGTTTGCTTACTCATTCATCTACTTTCCTGCATGATAAGTCAACATTTCCTCAGTAAAGTGACATTGTTGTTGGAAAACAAGTAAATGATCTATATTTAGATTTCAAATACTTTTAGAAAGGATTATGTCTTTTTAAAAATTTTTCAAATTCTATTTATTTTCCCTTTTGTTGCCCTTTATATTGTTGTTATAGTTATTATCATTGTTGTTATTGATGTCATCGTCATTGGATAGGACAGAGAGAAATGGACAGAGGAGGGGAAGACAGAGAGGGGGAGAGAAAGACAGACACCTGCAGACCTGCTTCACCGCCCGTGAAGCGACTCCCCTGCAGGTGGGGAGCCGGGGGCTCTAACCAGGATCCTTACGCTTTGCGCCACGTGTGCTTAACCCGCTGTGCTACCACCTGTCTCCCAGGATTATGCCTTTTTAATCTCATTTCATTCCTCTATATGTCTTATATATAAAATGAAGTCAATAAAAACCTGTGGGGAAAAAAATGAGAGACAGAGACACCTGCACCACTGCTTTGCCACTCATGAAGATTCCCCCTGCAGGTGAAGGCTGGGTGCTTGAACCCAGGTCCTTGTGCATGGTGACACATGCACTTAAGCCGGTGTGCTATCACCCAGTTCCATAACTGGCGTTTCAAACAGGCCATTAAGGAGTGAGAGCCTCATAAGTGAGTGAGATCAGGATTTCAGCAAAGCCTCTGTGTATCCGGCCTGTGACTGGGGCGGCTTCTGGGTCAATGGCCCTGGCACCCCGGCAGCCTCTGGTGTCAGGTGCGTCTGGTACTTGCGCCCTTGGCGCTGCACTTTCTCCACCTGCATAAGCAGCTTGGGTGCCAGTGGGGTTCCCATGGCGCCTGCCCTGAGGACTTGGAACTGGTGCCTCCTGGCTACTGAGTGAGGACTGACAGAGGGAGGAGGGATGGGCTGAGTGGGGCCTCAGCTGGTGGAAGCTGGGCCCACTGTCCACCACACGCCATCTGGGGGTGGGACTCCCAGGCAGCCTGCAGTCCCTGAGCAGCTGCCACCCTCACTCTGATGCTCCTTCACACCACCCTGCCCTGGGATTAATTTTTTGATCTTTGATTTTTTTAAAATAAGCCCCAAAGTCTCACACATGCTACCACAAAGTATTGACGTTTTACGTGAGAGAGACACCCTACAGCACTGCTCAGCTGTCCATGAAGCGCCCCTGCCCCACCACGGGCTGCCCCGGCACTCCCATGATGCAGGGTCTGCCCACATCCTCACACGTGTGGATGAGCTGCCCTGCCTCTTGTTTGCTCCTCTGGGAGGAGTGGGGAGTAAACATCAAGGTTTCACACTTATACGATTCTACCTTTTTTTTAAAACACTGTATTTACTGACAGAGACAGAGAGAAGTTAATAGGGAAGGAGAGCGAGAGAGACCTGCAGCCCTGTGAAGCTTCCCCTGCAGTGGGGAGCAGGGCTTGAACCTGGGTCCCTGCTCACTGTATGTGATGTGTGTGTTCCATCGGGTGTCCCCCTGCCCCCCCACTTTCAGAAAGAGGGACTGGGAAGGTAACAGTGGTGCTGTGACAGACTTTCACGTCGGAGGCTCCGAGGAGCAAACAAGAGGCTCCCTGTGGCAGGATGCAGTGCTGAGACAGAATGAAGGGGCTCCTGCCTGCAAATGCGTTGCCCCTCTGCTGTGACTACTATCAGGCTGCCACAGATCCTGATTCATGAGAGAAGAAGATCAAACTCAGGACCCCATACTCTAGAGTCTAGCCATTGCACCACCTTCCTGGCAGGATCACAGTCAAGGAGGTAGCTCAGCCATTAGAGTGCTGGCCTTGCATGTGGGAGGCGGAGACTCAGTTCCCCAGCACTGCGTATGCAGGAGCAGTATTGTGGTCTTACTCATTAAAGGAAATCATCATCGTCGTTATTTTGCCACTAGGGTTCCTACTAAGGCTCGGTACTGGCACAACGAATCTGCTGCTCCTGGTGGCCATTTTTTCCACTTTATTGGACAAGACAAAGAGAAAGCGAGAGGGGAGGGGAAACAGAGAGAGACAGAGACACCTGCAGACCTGCTTCTCTGCTCATGGAGCTTCCTCCTGCACGTGGGGAGTTGGGGTTTGAAACCGGTCCTTGTTCATGGTAATGTGAGCACTCAACCAGTTCACTGTGTAGCCAAAACTTTTTCTATATGTAATTTTTTATATTTATTTATTTTCCCTTTTGTTGCCTGTGTTGTTTTTATTGTCATTGTAGTTATTATTATTGTTATTGATGTCGTCGTCATTGGCTAGGACAGAGAGAAATGGAGAGAGGAGGGGAGCACAGAGAGGGGGAGACAAAGACAGACACCTGCAGACCTGCTTCACCGCCTGTGAAATGACTTCCCTGCAGGTGGGGAGCCGGGGGCTCGAACTGGGATCCATAACATGGGTCCTTGCGCTTCGCGCCACCTGCTCTTAACCCGCTGCGCTACAGCCCGACTCCCCAAAACTTGTTTTTAATGGGAGCAGGAACACCACCACTCAAGCCCACGCAGCACTGGCCAGGCCTCACGCAGGGTTCACACGCGCAGCCACTACTGCGGGGTCACCTCCCAGCTGCTCACTGGCCCCCGCCCCCATGTCTTTCCTGGGGACTCGGGATCACAGCACAGTTGTTGACAGCTGGGCCCAACTTCTCATGTCTCCACCACAAATACGACAAAACACTCTCACCCTCCACTTGGGCTCTTTCCACCCTCGTGCCCCACACCGCAGCTCCTCCCAGAGTCTTTTGCTTTGGCACAGGGTTGTTTATTTTTAAGGATTTTAACTAATAGGATGTAGAACAATTTTTGTGAGGGGGGGAGAGAGAGAGAGGGAGAAAGAGAAAGAAACCAGAGCACCCGTGTGGTTCATACTTTGGGGCTCAAGCCAGGAGCCTCAGGCACGCAAGGACGAGGCCGTGCCGCCGTTTCCCTCGCCTCCATTTGTCTGTAAATGTGAGTGTGAGATACCGCCACTCGGCAGCCTGCCCTGGGCATGTGTCTCACTTATTTGAAGAGAGGTGAGACGCCACAGTAACCTTCCCTCATCTGTGGTGCTCCCATGTGGTGCCGAGGGCTTCAGTTCAGATGTGCTCCCTGACTCGGCAATGAAAACGAGCAGGAGCGAGGCACTGAGCTTCCCCAGTGCTGTCAGGGCTGCAGGCGCCTCTCTCTCTTCATCTCTAGCTTCCCCTTCCCTCTCCGTTTCTGTCTCTATCCAGCAAATGAACAAATCAGTCAATCAGTAAGACACTGGGAAACTGAAAAGAAGTCATTTTATAGGAAAAGGAAACACGCACACGCACACATCCGGAGACTGGAGCGGGTGCTCCGGCCGCCACACGGGGCCTTGTGCAGGTTCTCGCCCCAGGGAAGGAACCCGGACTCCGCCGGCCCGCCACCGTGGCTCCCCCAGGCCAGCCACCGGCTCTCACCCCGCCCCTCTGTGTTGCAGATCGAGACCCACAAGCTGACCTTCCGGGAGAACGCCAAAGCCAAGACTGACCACGGGGCAGAGATCGTGTACAAGTCGCCGGTGGTGTCGGGAGACACATCGCCGAGGCACCTGAGCAACGTGTCCTCCACGGGCAGCGTCGACATGGCGGACTCGTCCCAGCTCGCCTCGCTGGCCGACGAGGTGTCTGCCTCCCTGGCCAAGCAGGGTTTGTGATCAGGCCCCGGGCGGTCAGTGACCGAGGAGAGAGGAGAGAGAGAGAGTGTGGGAAAAACAGCGTACCGCCCCTGCCCTTTGCCCCCGCCCTCCCCCAGCTGCTCCTCAGTCTGGCCTTAGTCACAGGAACTAAGAGCAAATCTCATCTTCCAAATTGACGGGCAGGATAAGCAGAATAAAATATTTTTAACCAAATACTTGCAAAGACGGCCACCCTCGACACTTCTATGGGCAAATTACCTTGGATGCTCCCCCTCCACCCCCCAGTAGAAGAGGGAGACGGAGAGGCTCTGAAAACTACTCCTGGGGAATTTCTAGGGACTTGGGCTACCCTTCCTCTGGCCCCGTCTGAGTGAGTGACACGGAGGCAGCAGCAGCCACGAGGGCTGTGGACCCACGGTGTGTCGTGGAGCCCAGGCAGAGGGCGACCTATGTGCCGGGAGGCCCGGGAGGAAGCCCGGAGAGGCTGAGTCTGGGTGGGCGGGGGGTGGGCTGTGCGCTGAGAGGACACGCTGCGCCTTGCCTGTGAGGGGCCGCTGCCACCACCCACAGCAAAGGACCATGGTCTTCGGTGGCCTGGGCTGGGCTGCGGGGCAGGGGCCTTGCACTGGGGGCAGCCTGAGCAGAGGGCCTCTGGGAGCTTGTCAGGAAGGTGGCACCTGCGACCTGCACCCAGACGACTGACCTTGGCGTCCCCAGACCGGCTTCTTCCTCCCTCCTGAAGAGCCAGCGGGTGCTGACCCTCCGCCCAAGAAGCCCTGCTGCGCGGAGCTCCGCCCCACAGCTCTGGGACTTCAGGGCTCACCATCTCTTTGTAAGGACCTTGCCTCTTGGGGGACGTCCCTGCTGCCAGGCCTGGGCCTCTGGCACCTCTGGATGGATGGGAGGGGTCTGGGAGGTGGTCCGGAGCCCTCGTCCCTTCCTCTGCCAGTGCGTACCCGCCCTGCCGTGTGTGTTGTGGGGCCGGTCACTGCCCGTGTCCTTCCTCACGTCACCCTGTTCTAGTACTCGGCCTCGGCACGCCCTTCTCAGCAACGAGTACCAAGCGTCTGGGGTGAGGGGTAGTCAGGGGCGGCCATGTCTGGCACAAGAGGTGTGTCCTCAGTCTGTCTGGGACACTTGTGTGACCCTGATGACCTGGCAGTGCCCTGCCCATTACGGAAGATGAGTTGCAACGGGGACCCAGCGGTTCTGCCTTGCTGGCTTGAACCTCTTCCTTTCAGAACCCCCCCCACACACACCCCTCCGCCCTCACACTGGCAGTAAGCTGGGTGTCCTGCTTGGCTGGAGGCGACACCCAGACAGGTAGGGTGCCTGGAGCAGGACCTCGCCCCCTCTGTGCCTACTTTCACCCCAGCTTGTGACTGCCAGCCTCAGAGCCCCGCTGCAGCTCAAACCCGTGTCTATAGTCAGCCCTCCACACCCACAGAGGAACAAGCCCCTTCAGGAGCGGCCTGCCCCCCACTCCCCCATCCCAGCAGAAGCAGCTTCCTGTCCTGCTGGAGCAGCTGAACATATACATAGATGTCACCCTTCCCCTCTCTGCCCACCCTGTCATGTTGTAGTTGGAGTCACCCGCTTATGCTGGGTGTCACAAGAGTGACTATGATAGTGAAAAGAAAAAGAAAAAAGAAAAAAAAAAAAAAAGAATGCATGTATCTTGGAATGCTTGTAAAGAGGTTTCTAACCCACCCTTCTGGGGGCAGGGGGTGCGAGATGTCTCTCACCCCCACTGGGATGGGCCTCTCCTGGCACCCAGAGGCCAGGCTGACATCCCAGAACCCTCAGCAAGGCTGACGCACAGCACTGAGGCTGTGGTGCCCCTCCCTAGCTTCAGGGTTTCATTTTGGGGCTGCAGAGTGGGGAGTCTCGTGGCTGTCAGTGGCCACTCTCTGGTGGCAGCCTGGCGAGGCCCTCTGGTGGCCCTGAGTCTGAAAACCCCCTGCAGTGAGACAGAGGAAGCCAGTGCCAGCCGGGGAGGAGTGTCGCCCTGAGCTCTGAGCTCTGAGCCTCCAGGCACCCTCCCCCAAGCATCCTTCAGGCACGGAGGCCCACCCTGCCCACCAGGGACTCTGAGCAGCTGAGCGGGAGACAGCGTTCCCACGGCCCCCCTCAGACCTTGAGCAGGGAGAGGGGAGCTGGCTCTGTGGCAGCACAGCGCCTGGGTGTAGCCGGAAGGACCCTGCGGGGACCCTGCGGGGCTGGGTGGTGGGAGCCCAGGGCCTCCTCCCAGGCCCAAGGGGCTGGAGGCTTTGTTTGCAGCCAAAGCTTCCTGTACAAGGAATCATCTTTCCAGAACCCCAGTTCCCAGAACTTTCCACTGTCCTGGGTCCCAGCCATTCCTGAGTTCCGAGGGGGTGGAGGGGGGGGGGCATTTTGAAAGATCTCATAGCTGTCACTCGACCCTCACTGCCGCCTCTGGTTTTGCCAGCATTTCTTGGCCGCTGCGGTGTCCTTGCCCTTCATGCAGGTTGCTCAGCTCGTGCCAAGGCCCCTCAAGGGCTCTGGAGTCTCCCTGTGACTGGGCCAGCGCTGGCCTGAGACAGACTGTAACTCTAGGCAGTGCCCCCCGGGCTGGGGACTTGTAAGGTTCCCCCACGTCCAGTGTCCCTCGGGTGGCACCTTGGAGCTCCCCGCTTACCTTGTCGACGGCCCCGCTGGAGCATTGAGACTGTGTCCCGTCTCGGGTATGTGTTCCACAGGACAGGCAGGGACTGGAAGAACCTGTAAGCTAGTGGCCATGGGCCAAGGGCAGCCTGGAGCACAGCAGTTAAGCTGCCCTGTAGCCTTTTCCTTGGGGACTTGAGCCCTTGCCTTCTCAGTGCCACTTCCCCAAGTGCAGCAGATGGGCAGCAAGTGCCCATGTCCTTCTAGCCAGGTGCAGGCATGGCACCAGGGGCCTGGATGGTCGCTGTGGCTTGTTGCTTCTTCAGGACCCCCAGTCCCAAGCACACGGCCCACAGACCCTGGTGTCCTTCTGTCACTGCCACCTGCCACCTTTCCTACTGGCTTCAGACATGCAGCCCAGACCTCTAGCAGCTGCCAAGACTTTGCCCTGTACCTCCCTTCATCTTTGTCCCCAAGTCAAGCCAGGAGGCGAATAATCAGCTGTCCTCTAGAGATCTGTGACTCCAAGACTTCTGACTTCTCTTCAACTTCAAAAAGGTCACCCTGGGTACCGACTCAGCCTCACCTCCTGATGGGCTTGGCCCTGTCTCTGAATTTGCAAGTTCCATGACTTATTTGGTGAATTGAGGGTGGGGAGGGAGGGACATGAAACCAACCACCTTAGCTTAGCTTCCTGTCTGTGAATGTTCATGATGTACTGTGTGTTTTAACAGATGATTACACTGACTGTTGCTCTAAGTGAATTTGGAAATAAAGTTAATACTGGTTAAGTAAAGTCTCCGCTCATGGATTCAAAGGACAAGAAAATGATACAAAACATGTATTTTAAGAAAACCTGTGGGGTGGGGGGTGGGGGGTCGGGTGGCAGCGCTGCGGGTTAAACGCAGGTGGCGTAAAGCGCAAGAACCGGAGTAAGGATCCTGGTTCAAGTCTCCGGCTCCCCACCTGCAGGGGAGTCGCTTCACAGGCGGTGAAGCAGGTCTGCAGGTGTCTGTCTTTCTCTCCCCCTCTCTGTCTTCCCCTCCTCTCTCCATTTCTCTCTGTCCTATCCAACAACGAACAACATCAACAGCAATAATAACCACAACAAGGCTACAACAAGGGCAACAAAAGGGGGAAAAATGGCCTCCAGGAGCGGTGGGTTCATGGTGCAGGCACTGAGCCCCAGCAATAACCCTGGAGGCCAAATGAAAAGAAAAAAGAAAAAAGAAAAGAAAACCTAGAGGGTTGGGCGTTAGCGCAGCGGGTTGAGCGCCCATGATGCAAAGCGCAAGGACCGGCGAAAGGGTCCGGGTTCGAGCCCCTGGCTCCCCACCTGCAGGGGAGGTTGCTTCCTGAGCGGTGAAGCAGGTCTGCAGGTGTCTGTCTCTCTCTCTCCCCCTCTCTGCCGCCCCTCCTCTCTCCATTTCTCTCTGTCCTATCCAACGACGACGACGACAAGGGTTACAACAAGGGCAACAAAGTCGGGGGTGGGGGTGGGGGGAGTGGCCTCCAGGAGCAGTGGAGGCACTAAGCCCCAGCAATAACCCTGGAGGCAAAGAAAAAAGAAAAAAGAAAACCTAGTTCATGAGACACGTGGGCTGCCAAATGCAGACACCCCCTGGAAGGAAGCAAGCACTATGCTGGGAGGGGGGTGTGCTGTGTGTGACTATGCCCAGCTACCCACAACCAACAACATGGAATCTGGAATTCAGGATTCACCAGCTCTCTGGGGCTCTGGAGCTGAAAGCAGTTCTGAGACTCTAATTCTGGCACTGGCCAGCTGTCCTGGTTTAACACAAAGGGTGGTTCCCACATGACTGTGCTCCAGGAGCTGCTGTGACCCTGCCGATGCACCGAACCCCGAGAAGGCGGGTGCGTTTCAGGAAGTCAAGTGAAGGCAGCAGGCACATCAGCCGGACAAAGGCTCAGACCCTCCCAGGCTCCCAGAGGTGCCTTCCCCTCTCTGCAGTTATTAAAGGGGAGACTGTCTGCTAAGTCACAGTGCAGGGATGCTGGAGCCCCAGCTGTGTCACCAAGGCAAACGACAAACATCGTGCTATCTAACGCTGTTCCTTATGATCAGATGCAGGTGTTAACACAGAAATGCAGTTACCGGTTTCTACACAAAACTCAGCTTTGCCTGGTGGTGCTTTAACCATTACGGGCAGACATTTACATAGAGCTGATCATAGCTGCCACTACAAATGCAGCCAACAGTATACAGTCTTAACAGAACCAGGGCCCTCACACTTCCCTATCCATCCATCGTCTCCTCCGAAGACAGGTAGGTTCCTCAGATGAAGCAGGTGGGACCATGTTGGGCTCCATGTGGAGCACAATTCTCCCCAAGCCCAACCTAGCCGAGGCTCTCGGTGGAATGTGAAAGAGCAATTACGGGTATAAAATGCAACCAACCGCTGGCCTCACTACGCTAAAGACAGTCACAGTAGGTGATGAATCAATGACTTTCACTTGAGAAGAAAAAGCTGATCCTCACAGAACCTGCCGCCTGCCTACCCCATGTGGAACAGCACGGCCTCCCCGCCAGCATGGCCCCAAGGCCGTGCTCTAGCCGCACCCACATCAAGAAAGGTCTGGCACACGATGCTCTGTAACTTTTTTTTTATTTTTTTCAATTTTTCCTTCCTTTTTTTTAAGCACAGGTCTGTGCTTTGCGAACAGAATCAAGACATAAACAAAGATCAGCTTCTCTGAAGAAAAGCATTTCTATAGAACAAAGACAGCTACGTGTTTCGCTGCCAATACACAGCTCAAAGCAGGAAAAGAAAATATTTACAAAATACAAGGATTTTTTTTCATTTTTGTTTTTTTTACAATGCTAAAAGGGTTATTCAGAATTTTCAACCTTATAAATAGAAGAAGCACTTTATGCATAGGGATATGGTGCAGTATTGTTTTTAAAAGTAACAATGACAAACCCTTTAACTTGCAAACAGAATCAAAAAAAATACTAATGTTGAAAATTGTGGGAGGAAAAAAAAAAACCATTAAGCAGTTTCTCTACTAGTTTAATATGATTACAAAATGGCCCAAAAAAAAAAAAAAAGTCCTTGCCACTCCCCCTTTTTGGTGATGTCATCATCCATGAGACAGGCACAAGGTTAACCGGGGAGGTACGGGGGTGGGAACCACAGCTAGGACCAGGCAATGTCTGAGAGGAAGGGCCTGACTGATAGACGTGGGACTGAATGGAAGGAAACACTTCAGTGAACAGAATGATACAGGGAGAGGTCGCTGCTCATTCCAAGTCCTAGTCTCAGGGGGTGGGGACAGGGAGGGCAGCCCCAACCCCACCAGCAGAGCAGAGGAAGGTGAGCCCGAGCCAAGCAGAAGGATGGGGGGAGTGTGCGTGTGTGCGTGTGTGCGTGTGTGTACGCGCGCGCGCGCGTGGGGCCTATGGATGACATGGGGCGCACACAAGGGCAGGGTGGGGACCTGAGCAGCTGCAGCCAGGCCACTGCAGTCAGGAGTCAAAACAGATGCCAGATGCAGAGGATACCCAGAGTAGGTCTCCCAAATCGGGATGGGGGAGGGGGAGTTCTGGCAGTTGCAAGCTGGGTGAGAACAGCTGACAGTTGAGTCAAGAGGTTCGGGGGACAATGCTCAGCAAGTGTGACCAAAGGAGGCACAGGGCAGGGAGCCATAAGCAGGCCACAGGGGTGTGTGTGTGTGTGTGTGTGTGTGTGTGTGTGTGTGTGTGTGTGTGTGTTTGGGGGGGGGGGGGGAGTGGCGCACTCAGAGCACGTCTCTGCCACCCTAAGATGGCAACGCTGACCTAGCTTTCCTCTCTCTTTGCCCTTGTGGCTTCCCACCTGCCCACAGGGCCCGGGGGCGGGGGGTGGTCTTCTACACAGGCAGGTCTAGTGATTCAACAGGACAGAGGATGTGCCATGACTAGGCTACCAGGTCTGACCCTGAGCCTGTTTGCCGACTGGAGGAAGTGCTCAGGTGGGTGACAAAAACCATGGAGACAAAAAAATCAAAATGGGGGGAAAATAGAGTCTAAATTCCTTAAATTCACTAAAAACTGTGAAAATTTCCGGCATATGATGTTTGAATATCAAACGCAGAGATTTCTGAAGCTTTTATGCCAGTAGTTAGTCTGTTTAGATTCTCAGATCTGCTCATCTGTGAGCTGGACGCGGAGCTGCGACCATCGTCAGATGTCGACTCTTGGGAGGTACGGAAGGCGAGGCGGGTGCCCCCTCTCCCTCCCGGCCAGTCTTGCTGCCCGAGGTGCGTCGAGTGCAGCGGGCTGCCCGTTCCTGCGCATCCAGTGGGTCTTCACACTCTGCCTGAGGGCTGTAGGCCAGAGGGAAAGTCCGCCGTTCCCAGGGCTGCACAGACTGTGGGCAGACAAGCCGTGTCAGGAGCACTCTCTACAGTGGCCGACCCACGGCCACTTCAGGTCCACCCCAAGTGCAGCTCTGCCCCTTCGGAACACGGGGGGCTTAGAGACCAAATTCCCACCCTCAGCCACTGGCCCCGGGGCGGCAGTGCTCCTCACCTGCTCGTCCAGCCCCAGCTCTGGTGTGGAGCACCGCGTGTCCTCGCTGCTTAGGTGCCTCAGAGCGTCCCGAGCCACGGGGGTGAGGGGGGCCGAGTGCAGTTCTGGGCTGATGGGGCTCCTAGGGGACTGCCCGTGGGAGAGATCCGACAGAGAGTGGCTGCTGCAGACGTCGGGAGAGGCGGGCTGCGGAGTGGAGGGGTTGGCACTGCCCAGCTGGGGGGTGGTCCGGCCGTCTGATGACCTGTAAGACCTGGACAGCAAGGAGCATAGCGCCGAGTTCTGAGCAAGTTTACTGGAAAGGAGCACCCTCCTGGGGAGTGAGGAGACCGCCACCATCACTCTTCTCATGATGACCTGTGCGAGCCTGCCATAGCCGGGCAGCTGGCTCAGCAGGGAGGGCACTCTGCACACAGGTGGGCTCAAGACGGATTGCTGGTTCCACATACAACCAAGCAGTGCTCTCATTAAAAACAACTAATTTCAGGGGCCAGGCGGTGGTCACGCACCTGGCTGAGTGCACATTTCACAGTGCACAAGGACCAGGGTTCAAGCGCCGGGTCCCCACCTGCAGGGGGAAAGCTTAGTGGTGAAGCAGTGCTGCAAGTGTCTCTCTGTCTCCATCTCCCCCTCAATTTCTGTCTCTAGGCAATAATTAAAAAAAAAAATTAAAAAACAATAATTTTAACTTGAACCCCACTTCCAATGATCTACCATAAAGAAAAAAAAAATTTAAGTTGGTGCTAAAGAATAAACTCAGGGGCTTTTTTTTTTTTTAACAGATTTTTAAAAATATTTACTTATTTTTCCTTTTGTTATCCTTGTCGTATTGTTGTTGTGGTTACTATTATTATTGATGTCACTGTTGTTGGACAGGACAGAGAGAAATGGAGAGAGGAGGGAAGACAGAGAGGGAGAGAAAGACAGACACCTGCAGACCTGCTTCACCGCCTGTGAAGCGACTCCCCTGCAAGTGGGGAGCCGGGGGCTCGAACCGGGATCCTTACACCAGTCCTTGCGCTTCATGCCACCTGTGCTTAACCTTAACCCTCTGCGCTACCACCCGACATCCCTGGCCTCCGTTTTCTCCATCAATTCACAAAGTAGGAGAAAGAAATGAAGGAAGAAGGTGTGTGTGTGTGTGGGGGGGGGACATCCCACAACAGTATTGCTCCATCTATTCAGTTTCTGCCTGTGGTGTCGAGGCCATGAAGACAGACAGTAAGTGCATCTCTCCTCGGGTGAGTCATCTCTGCCCAACCCACCCAAGCCCAGACTGAGAAGGAAGGAGGTAAAGCAAGCCACAGATGAACAATACCTGGGGATAATCAGTAATTCATGAACAGTGCCTAATCAATGGCAGGGAGAAGAATATCAGCGTAGACTTTGAAAACTGATAAAAACAAAGGGCAGAGTGGCCAGGCGGTGGCGCACCTGATGGAGCGCACATGTCACAGGGCACAAGAACCCGGGCTACTGCAGGGGGAAGGCTTCCCAAGTGGTGGAGCAGGGCTTCAGGTATCTCCTCTACCCTCTAAATCTGTCTCTATCTAATAAATAAAATATTTCAAAAAGGGTGCATGGGGCTGGAAGACAGCTCACGGGGTGGAACAGACTCTACTGTGTGTGGAGACCTGGATTAGAGCCCCATGCCTACCTCGTAACAGCACAAGCAGCACTGCGGTGTCTTTCCTCATCTGTCACCCTCCATGAAGAGGGGGAAGAGGGGCAGGAGGGCAGCTGGAAACCCACTACTCAGCAGGCCTAGCATCTGACTATTCACACCCTTAGTTCCAACAAGTGCCAAGGAGCTTCTGCACTACTGGCCAGGCCAGTGGATAGTGAGAAAAGCAATAGCAGTCGAGGGTCTCAACTCCCTGCCACCCCCGTCCCGGGCCCTTTCTTCACCTGCTGCCACGCCGCTGGGGCGGCACACTTGTGGTCCACAGCCACCGAGCCCTCTCCATCTCTTCACACTTGGCGTGTAGGGCGGCGAAGGCTGCATCCGAGAGGTCCTCGATCTGTAACAGAAGCACGTGACTGACTCTTTCCTTCAGGAAGTAAACTGAAATGTGGGTGGCGGGTGGGTCACTTCTAGAACCTACCCTACCCACACTAGACTGGCACTCGATACTCAAAACTGGACAGAGGGGATGGGGAGGGTGGGTGTGTGTGTGTGTGTGTGTGTGTGTGTGTGTGTGTGTGTGTGTGTGTGTGTGTCTTGAAGAGGCAAGACTGAGCCATTACCTCCTCGTTTTCCTCATCAGGACTCCCCTTCATGGACTGAAGATCAACCTCCCTCCAGCTGCAAAACCAAGAAAGGAGCCGTCACAAGATGGCAAGCAGGCAGGTACCCGCAGGAACACATCTGGAGTTTGACACCACTCTGTGCAGGCAGGCCTCACTGGAGGCCCACACTCCACACCCACAGGGTACGCAGTGCAAGCAAAGGAAACTGCCAAGAAGGTACCTCCACGCCTTCTGCTGTGTGTGCAGATGCACCACCAAGCACTTCCCAGCCTACTGTGCCACTGACAACAAAGTCAGTATTTTAAAGCCAGAGCCCAGCAACACGCCTAAAGGCCAGAAATGGTCAGCGGCCCGTGATCTGGTTGGTTTGTCCACGAGATGCAGAAGTATCACCATCTCTTAGCAGGCGCAGCGCCCGAGCCCAGACCCACACCCCAGTGAGAAGTGGGAAAGGGGCAGAAGAGGCAGCACGGGCCGAGGAGCCCGCAGTCTGAAGCCACTACCTGGGCGTGAGGATTTCCTTGTACTGCAGCTTCTCCACACGCGTTGTTGCAGCAACAGACATTGGGATGACAATGTTGTTGATGTCAAACGAGCTCTCGCCCCTTCTCCTCCTCACTGGCTGCTGCAAGACAAAGGCAGGTTTAAGGGAGCTGCAATGCTTGACCAGCCACTAGAGACTCAGAACGTGATCACCACCATGCAGGAGTCTGGGCCCTTGACTCATGGCAGGCAACACTTGCCCTTAGGAGATGGTCTCCCGTAGTGAAGTCCTCAGAAAAATCAGGTGGTCCTGAGAACTTTCTTTTAAATCAGAGCTCAGCTCTGGCTTATGGTGGTGGTGGGGGGAATTGAACCTGGGACGTTGGAGCCTCAGACATGAGTCTCTTTGCATAACCACTATGCTATCTACCCCTGGCCCCTTTTTTTTTTTTTTTTTTTTTAATTCCATAGGACAGAGAGAAATTGAGAGGGGAGGGAGGGAGCAAGAAGGAAAGAGGGAAGGAAGGAGAAAGGGAGAGACAGACATCTGCTTTACTGGCTGGGAAGCATCCACACTGCAGGTGTGGAACAGGAGATCAAACCCAGGTCCTTGTGCATAGTACTATGTGCACTCTACCAGGTGCGTCACTGCCTGGCCCTGAGTGCTTTTCTTTCCTAAGCTTCAAGGCTACCTTCTTCCTCACTGGCTAACTCCTCAGCTGAGCACACGTCACCACCGTGGGCTCACGGACCTGGCTTCACACACTTGGCTCCCACCTGCATAGCTGGTGGGGCAGCGCTGCAGATGTCTCCTTACTTCTTGTCTCTATCAGAAAAGAGTAAAGGGGGTGCGTGCCTGCGGCAGGAAGTTGTGGAGTTACTGTGCAAGCACTGAATCCCAATAATAACGCTGGAGAGGGAGAGGGGGAGAAATAGTTTGTGTGCGCTGCCCCCCCGGTTATCGCTGGGGCTTGGTGCTGGCACAATGAATCCACTGCTCCCGGAGGCTATTTCCCCCCCCCCTTTTTTTTAATTGCATAGGACAGAGGAGAGGGGATGGGGGAGGAAAGAGAAAGATAAATACCTGCAGACTTGCTTCACCGCTTAAGAAGCTTCCCCCTGCAGGTGGGGAACGGGGGCTCAAGCCAGATCCATATGCAGGTCCTTTTACTATGTGTGCTTAATACTATGTGCCCTTAATACTAAATACTATGTGCACTTACTAGTATGTGCCCACCGCACAGCCCAAGAGATTTTTGTAGAGGGTCAGAGAGAGAACTCGGTGGGTCGGGTGTGTACCTTGCCACATGGGAAGCCCAGGTCTGAGCCCCAGACACCTCACAGGAAGTGCTACAGCATTGCAAGCTCTGCTCTAATGTCTCCCCGTCTTGTCTGAATACAGTTGGCCTGAGCGTGGTGAAGTCACACATACAGGACTTCCTGGCTGGTGGGGGGTTGGGGGGGAGGAACTGTACAGGGCGAGAATCCCAGGATGCTGATCCAGTCGATAATAGCTCTACTCCTTAATGCATGTCTATAGCACACTCACTACCCCCCCCACCTTGGTTTTAGACCCACAATCTAAGTCCTAAAGGTATTAGTTAAACTTACTAGTAACTCAAGGTTAAAAGAGATGAATTCATTATTCCAGAAGATAAGCCCAGCTTAGTAAATCATCTAACCTTGGTTGTCATGAAAGCACCTCCTTCTCTTAGCTCTCAACTCTTGAGCTAAGTCTGTACCCACCATCTGCTCAGTACTCAGATGACTTCCTCTCTTTCTCACTACTGTTGTTGAGAGAAAGAGCTGAGAGCTTTCTAGTTCTAGCAACAGAGATGGGTGGAGGGAAAGTGAAGGAAAGGACCTGCTCACAATCCCGGAGAAAGGATCTGCTTCTACACAAGTTGAGACAAGAATAACAAGTCTCCCGCTTCAGAGAGGTGAGCATCTAACTATGTGGTAGAGAGAGACCAAAGAGCTCGGCTTCTGAGATGGAAGTAAGTCCACTGGGTGCTTGTGCCTGGACAGCAAGTGTCCTGCTCTGAAACAAAGGCTGGCAAGTGAGCTGTGAGGGCCCAGAGGGAAACAGTGGGATGACAAACAAGCTGCCATGGTGACAGTGCAGCAGGAGACACACAAGAGGCCGCACTCAACCCCAAAGCACCACATGTAGCCAGTCTCCAGGGAGGCTGCTCCCCACAACTAACCGCTCTACTCCCTGTTCCAGGGTGTGATAGACCTGGCCCATCATCTCGGAACATCCTCCGACAGTGTGATGGGGTCAGGATTGTAGTTGTTAACTACAACTGCTGAGTCTCAATGTCCTTCACTATCAAGTGAGAACAGAATGCCACTAGCTGACAAATTCAGGGTAACTGGTTAAGCAAAAGGGCTGAAGAGACTTGTAAACCTTGCCTGGATATATTCTATAGATGAGGATGCAGTGGCCTTGTACTAAAGGCCTTTGCCACTGTCTTATCTCTGTTGAGACTATGTATTCCACTACAGCAATAAAGTCTCAAAAAAGAGCTTACCCCACATGGCCAAGGATGAAACAAACTGCTGGTAGAAGTATGTATTCACCCTCAATCATCTTTTTTTTTTTTTTTTTTTTAAATATTTATTTCCCTTTGTTGCCCTTGTTTTATTGTTGTAGTCGCTGTTGGATAGGACAGAGAGAAATGGAGGGGGCAAGATAGAGGGAGAAAGACAGACACCTGCAGACCTGCTTCACCACCTGTGAAGCGACTCCTCTGCAGATGGGGAGCCGGGGGCTGGAACCGGGATCCTTATGCGGATCCTTGCACTTTGCACCACCTGCGCTTAACCCGCTGCGCTACCGCCCGACTCCCTCCCTCAATCTCCTTAAACCTGCTGTTAGTATACTTCCCAGGGGAAGTGACCAGAGTGGGCTGGGAACTTGTCCAGTACACTAGATTCCCCACTCACATCAGGCACTCAGTTGGTCTGAGTCAGCTAACTACCTCTACTGTTTAGAGGCAAAGGCAAAGAAAGTAGGTGGTGAGATTACAAAGTGGTCCTCACACCTGGTTAAAGATCAGAAGAGGAGAAATGCTTAAGAAAAAAAAAAAAAGATTTCCCTGCTCCCCACCTGCAGAAAGAAAGCTTCAGGAGTAGTGAAGCAGGTCTGCAGGTGTCTATCTTGCTATCTCTTCCTCTCTCAATTTCTCTCTGTCCTATTTAAGGGGGTGGGTGTTCTAGGTATCACACTCTTAAATCAGAAATCATCAAGATTTTTGTGAAGTCACTGAAGTTAAGTGAAGTCATAATCAGCCCACTTCTGTGCCCACACTATTCCTCTAGCCTTCTTACTTTATTCCAAATAATCTATTACTCTCCTAGCTGTTAAATCAATTGAGATATCTGCTCTAAGTCAACATTTCCCAGACACTGGGGGACTGGCAGGTAAGAAAACATAGAAGTCTAAGCAGGTTCCAGATCTTACTGTTTGGGTTTTCTCTCAGAATTCACCTGTCACTGAAATCCTTTGGATATCTCAAATCTTAGGCTAACTAAATTTACTACAGCTATTACTAGACAAAACACAAGCCAATTCGCAGAACTTGTGAGTGTGGGAGATGAAAGGGAGGGATGAGGAGATAATTTGGAGAGCAAAGGCCAAAATGAGTGACCCAGTGACTGTATCCTGTGGGCTGCAAAGCTCTGTGTGAACTGTCATGTGCTGCCTCCAGCTCACACTGCAGTGTTACAGCTCAAGACTACAAAGTGGTCTTCACACCTGGTTGCAGATCAGAAGATGAGAAATGCTTAAGGGGGAAAAAAAAAAGACTCCCTCGCTCCCCTGCTTCTGTAGCTGAGTATCTAGATTTGAACCACAATTATAACCTTTAGGTACACATGGCGTGAAGCGCAAGGACTGACGTTAAGAATCCCAGTTTGAGCCCCCGGCTCCCCATCTGCAGGGGGGCTGCCTCGCAGGCGGTGAAGCAGGTCTGCAGGTGTCTGTCTTTCTCTAGCCCCATCTTACCCTCCTCTTTCAATTTCTCTCTGTCCTATACAACAAGGACAACAAAAATGGGGGAAAATGGCCTCCAGGAGGAGTGGATTTGTATGTAGTGCAGGCACTAAGCCCCAGCGATAACCTTGGAGGCAGAAAGGGGGGGGGGGGGTCCTTAATACTGCCTACAACTCACAGGGCAGGGCATCATGGAATGAAGTAACACTAACAACAGACATCATGCGTGTCTGTCTGTCTGTCTTATTACTATACTACACTAAAGAGCCTTTGGTAAGCAGAAAGCAGCTAAAGGTGTATGTGTCCAAAGAGGCACACCTCGAGGAGGAAGAAATAAACAGCGGCATGTGTCTGGTGGCTGTACAAACTCCTTCCTGAAAGGAGTCGGCATTCTGAGAGCTGGCAGGGTTAGTGGCCAGCCGGCCATTTGCACTTCCCAAGGTGCTTGGTCTGATTGTGCTCTGCACACCTACAGACACGGCTCTCCCCTCCCTTCCTCCTCTCATGCACCTTAACATCCAGTATTTGCTCTCAGAAATTCAGCTTTACTCATCAGTATGAGCAAAGAACCCATGCACTCCCAGTACCTATGGCTGACGTTCCTCCTGCCTTCCTTCCTGTGTCACTGAACTAACATTAGCACCCTGGCGCTGAAGGCACAAACCACCTTCAGAGTCTCCGCATGGCACTTTCTATGCACAGCTGCACACAGACCCTTTTCTATTACAAAAAGCAATTCAAAGAAAAGGAGGGAAGGTCAGACATCACTTTAACTTAGAAACGACACCTGCATCTAAGTGAGTCTAGTCCGCACGGGAGCTCCACGCAGGTACTTACAGACGCACTGGCCACGGCCTGTGAGCTAGAGCCACTGGGTGCAGAGCTGTCACACGGGGCACAGAGCTGCCGCGCCAAGGGGCTGTGCGGTGGGTGGTGGGTCGCCAGGTAGCTTGGACTCGTCATGTCTGCATGATGCTTCAACACTGCAGAGATCAACAGAGAAGAGGAACACATGACTGTCTCAAGAGCAGCTCTACTTCTAGCGCAGGCCAGGAAAGCCAGCAATACTTATTAGCAAAGGCAGAGAAGTGCTTTCTAAGCCTAGAGGAGAAAAAGTGAAGCGATTTTATTGATGGGCAGCGAGGGGCTGGGCACAGGTCGCTGCAGCATTAAGAAGTGATCTGCACTGAAAAGCAGGAAAAAACCCCTGCTCTGCCTTCCTGGAAAGTGAAGGGCTCAGCTCGGGGTCAAGAGAAGCCTAGGCTGCCCCAGAAAGCCCTGAGCAGTTGCAAGTGCAGGCAGAGGCACCGGGCCTGGCCCTACCTTCACTTCTCTCAGATGAGTGGTCTCGTAACCTCATTCTGCTGTGGCTTGGGTCATGCACGGGTGGCGGCGGGTTGAGCAAGCGCTCTGCTTTTGGCGCTGTCACTTGCTCCACCACAGACACAGCCCCCATACCATCTAAGAGCTGCCTGTGGGTCCTGTCAGGCCGGGTTTGGTGATGGGGCAGCTCTGAAGAGGGGAACAGAAAAAGAGCTGTCAAGTATCTTCTCTCAGTCGTATACTGGAGTTCCAACCTCTTGAGTTCTCTCTAGGCCAGGGCAGCAAGACAGTCATCTGAGACTGAAAGTTCTAGCAAATAGCACAGTGGCTTGGACAGGCACAGGGAGCCCAGAGACCTCGGCCAGGCAGGCACATGACACTAGGCTACAGAAGACATCCTGTCCACAAACCAGCATCATGCCAATGTCAGCTGTTCATTGAACATTTTGATCTATGATGTCTTGAATGGCTTTCGAAGTTCATATGAGAGCACCCAAGACAACCAGAAGTAGACTTTATATCAGAAAGTAAGTTGAATTAATGTCAGAAAGTTTCCCCTCCCAAACCTGACTGGAGAACAGAAAACTAAAGAGAGACTCCCTAGTCCCATGAAACTTACTGGCTGTTGTCAAGAAGGAGTTGACGAACTTGTGTCTGTCTTTACTACGAGTCGGATCAGACAGACTGCCTGATATAGGTGCTCTGTGCTTAACTGAAAACTTTTTGGGAGGTTTGATTTTGTCAAAAGGCTTGTTCTGCAACTGAGACTTCAGCATGCTCTGGAAGTGGAGGCTTGTAGGAACATCTGCAAAAAAGGGAAAAAAAACAGACACACCCACAAAATGCTTCAGGTTAGTTCTGACACTCGGCCTTTGTCCTCCTCTCATGAGGAGAGTGTGTTCAACATAGATGACTTTCTAGAAGGCAAGAGCTGGCTCATATCCTGTCTACACAGTGGCACAGCAATACAGCACGGCAGGCACTTTCTTGTGGAAAGACCTGTTTGCCTGAACTCTACTAAAGCTCACTCTTCTTCTTTGAGCCAGGGTACTGTTTAGCTCGGTTCATTGTGGAGCTGGGAACTGAACCTGGGGCCCTGCGACCTCAGGCATGAAATTCTTTTACATAGTTTACCACGCATGAGGACTGAGGTCTGAAACCTTGGCCATCACAGGGAAGCTTCATGAGTGGAGCAGTGCTGTCTCTCTCACTTTCAATCAAAAAGAATGTGAATAGTGGAAGAATCACACTGACATGAGAACCCTGAATGAGAAAAAAGTTAACCACAACACACCTTCTATGAGACTGATGGAGTGTTGTGTATTTCACTACACTTGTTGACTTATTGGTTTGAAAAATTGAAAAGCATCCTGTTCCTACTTTTTTTTTTTTGCCTCCAGATTTATTGCTGGGGCTCAGTGGCAGCACTATGAACCCACTGCTCCTGGCAGCCAATTTTTTCCTTTTACTACATAGGACAGAGAGAAATTGAGAGGGGAGACAAAGAGGAACAGACAGACACCTGTAGACCTGCAGACACTTGTGAAGCACTCCCCCCCCACACACACACAGGTGGGGAGTTGGGGCTGGAACAGAGATCCTTGCGCTCAACCCCGTACACCACTGCCTTGGCCCCCATTTCTATTTTTCTCAAGACTTTAGAACATCAGTAACATTCTTCTCATCAACATAGGTAGTGACTTCTACAGATCAGGTACTGCACTAGTATCTACCCAAGCAAGAATTATACTGGGCTGGAGAGAGGGCTTGCTGGTTAGTGTGCATGAAAACAGTAAGAGGAACTAACCTAGGAACAGTGAAAGCACACATGAATGGGGCCCTGATTCAACAAAAGCCACAAATAAAGAAACATTTTTCACAGCTGCACTAGTCCCTTCTTGACAACACCTAGGTTTTCCTTCTGGATGTAAGAATACTCAGTCTCTCAAACTAACCTTTTAGACTAATCATAACCATTAATTTTTTTCTCACTACTGTTCCTTGCATTCTTCCCATTTTATTACAATGTACTTATTTCCTCAGAATGATCTGGAGTAATATATTTTAAAATATTTATTCATGAGGAGGGGGAAGCACCGCACATGCAATGCGGTGTCTGGGAGGCTGAGGCTTGTCCACTGGGCCACCTCCTGGGTCACTCGTGGGCAACTGCAGGTATTTATCTTTCTCTCTCCTTCCCCATGCCCTCCTCTGTCCTATCCAATTAAAAAAAAAAAAAAGGAAAAAATAGCCTCCGGGAGCAGTGGATTCTCTCCCTGGCTATCTTCCCCTCCTTTCTCCATTTCTCTCTGTCCTATCTAACAATGACGACATCAATAACAACAATAATAACTGCAACAGTAAAAAAAAAAAAAAAAAAAACAAGGGCAACAAAAGGAGGAAAAAAAAAAACCTTTATCCACCCCCTACAACTCTTACACATGCCAGCTTTTGGTGACTGAGAATGGGTAAATTCTGGTCAGGCCAAGGCTGTGAGAACTCATCGTGTCCTCAAGCACTTTCCCTTCAAGTCCTTCAGTATAACAGTTTAATTACAACTCCCCCACCCCAGAGAGGGAGGAGTTACTTCACTTGGTAGAATCTGAGTCTGTTCTAACAGGACTGCAAAGGCACAGGCATGTCATTCTCCCCGTCACTGTTCTCCCAAACCTGAAATCAAGCCAAGGCAAAAGCTCACAGAGGTAAGAGACCTGGCTCTAGTGAAAAGAGCCAGGGGCAAATAAGCAGTCCTGGACGCGGGTCCCAGGGCCATCTCTAGTAGCAGGGAAACAGGACACTTAGCTGGGCCTCAATTTCTTTATCGTGGAGTTTTCTCCTCCTCTTCTGTCTGCTGCAGACAGGGGAATCAACCACAACACTCTTTCCTGTGCACATCAGCTCCTCAGATTCTTCTTAAAAGACTAATTAAGGGCCAGATAGTGCACAATTACAGTGCACAAGGACCTGGGTTCAAGCCCCTGGTCCCCACCTGTTGGGGGAAAACTTCATGAGTGGTGAAGTAGGGCTGCAAGTGTCTCTCTGTCTCTTATCTCCCTCTCCCCTCTCAATTTCTGTCTCTGTCAATAATAAAATTTAAAAAGCAACGATTAATTCCTAACTAATTAGGAATTAATTAAATCTGATTAATACAATCATTATCAATCAATCTGAGAAAACTCAGAGGACACCCATGTGTTATTATCTAGCTAAACTAAATGAGTGTCGAGTCTCTCAACCCAGCCTGCCACATCAATGACTCTTATAATAAATCTTACCCCTAATGAATTTCTCATTTAAATGCTATCAAACAGGGTCAGGAAGACAGCTCAGTGTTGAGCACGGGGCTTGCGTGGCTGAGGTCCACCTGCTACCATCCCTGGCTGGTGCCACATATGGTGGAGTTCAGTGTGCTCGGTCTGTCTTGTTCCCTTGATGATCAGTTTCCTTCCTCTCTCAAGATGCATACCTATGTCTTAACAAGCAAAGCTCTCCAATGGAAGTTGCACAACTGCAACTTGTGTCCTAGAGTTGAGCTGTTATGCAGAAGTAAGTGCAAAGCCCCTATAAACATGCTGATCAACTGAATGATCCCTTGGACAAACTGTTCAAGGGACGCAGGCCACTGGACTCCACAGCCCACACCTGCACCAGAACAGAGTTAAAGTGTTAAGAAGAGTCACGATCTTTGGTCACAAACAGGATGAAGACAGAAGTGACTACTACTAATATGTCACTATTCTTTGTTTTTAACACTGACATTTTTTCCAGCTCACACATATAAATGTCTAAGCATTTTAGCTTGAATTCTACAGTAAGTTACTATTCTTTAAAAAAAGAAAAGGCCATGGACCTCAGGGACCAGAAACCCCAAGATTCATTTGATTATCCTGTTCACTGCTTTCCACCACTTTTTTAAAGCTTTCTTTCTTTTTTGACGGAGATGAGAGATTGAGGTGGGAAAGACAGAGACCTGCAGCCCTGCTTTACCGCCACCAGTGACGCTCCCCGCAGAGACCGGCCGCAGGAGGGCTCTACTAAGGTGTGCCACGTGCTCAGGAAGCAGACTCTGCTGCTTGGCTTCCTCCTCCTGCCGCTGAGCCTCGCGAGTGCAGTTAGTCTGGAAAACCTGCCCTCTCCAGGCGGCACAGAGCATCATGGCCAGTAGGTGGTGCTCCTGCGCAGTTCAAGCTTCCGTTCATGTTCTTTCCCCCAAGGTTATATACATGCTCTACATTTCAGCTAAGAATTAACTGCTTAAGTGAGGTGACAAGGAAATGAGAGCCTCCTTCTAAGTCCTAAAGGTGATGCAATCACAATTTACTGCCTCTACCTTCCAATCAGATGTAGTTTCTCACAGCCTATTATTTCTAGTCAGGAAGACTCTTCTCAGATAAAGAGCTGCAGTTGGTTCCTATTCTAACAACCCACACAAACTGGTTGGGAAACACCTGTGAAACTCCACTTTAACAACTGTCATGAGGATGAGAGAATCGGCTCCCTCAGCAGAGCACTCTTTACCATGCATAAGTCCCAGGCTCAAGCCCTTAGAGCACGATGCAGGAAGCTTCACCAGTTGTGGTATCTCTTCTCTCCCTCTACTCTCCCCTCTCTGCCTCTCACCTTCTAGCCAACAGTAATAAGGGACTCAGTAGGGAGCAATGGAACTGTACAGGTGTGAAGTCTACAAGTCTACAGCAGCAATCCTTGAGGCCAAATAACAAGTCATGAACTCAGATGGTAGCTAAGTGTCATTTACAAGAGCTAGGAAATCGGCCCTAAGTACCTTCGAGAGAAGAGGTTGCAGAGGGGTGACCAGGTCAGGTCTGGGGCCCATGTAAACAGTCAGCTGCTGCTGTCTGCACTGTAACTTCCGCTTCTACCCACTGACATAGGGAAGCCTTGGTAACTCAGGAGACACTACTGGATGCTCAGGAAAGCCATGACATATTTTTGGACAATCTAGTACAGATATGGATGATGCATCTGAGGGTGTGCTCTGGAGTTGGGTGACTCTCCGACCTGGGAATCTTTCAATTACAGGAGTGCTTAGATTTCCATTTAAGCAGTTGCCCCCAGGCTATATATGCTCCCCAGCAATATATGCTCCAAGTTTGTTTGTTTTTTTCCCAACCTTTCTAGTCTTACTAGAAGTAACATGGCGGGGGGGGGGGGGGTCGGGCGGTAACGCAGTGGGTTAAGCACATATGGCACTAAGTGCAAGGACCAGCGTAAGGATCCTGGTTCGATCCCCCAGCTCCCTACCTGGAGGTGGGGGGTCGCTTCACGGGAGGTGAAGTAGGTCTACAGGTGTCTATCATTCTCTCCCCCTCTCTCGATTTCTCTGTCCTATCCAACAACAACAATGACAATAATGATAACAATGGGCAACAAAAGGGAAAAATTAAAAAATGGCAGTGGGTTGTTAATGCAATACTTGAAGAGTTTTGATAACAAGGCATGAAGTAATTACAGGATTTCAGTGACTAAAAGCAGACTTCAATCATTTGAAGAACAAATGAGGAAGAGGGGATTAGAGTCATCCAATCAACTAACAATTAGAAGAAGCAGAAGCACTTCTCTAGGCCAGCTACCAACAACTTATCTTTATACATTAAGAAAGTTTTGCTGGAATATAGCCACATGCCATCTGTTTACACATTGTCAGGGGCTGTGTTTGTGCTACAGTGGCAAGAGGGGGTGACTGCAAACAGACTGAATATAAACAGTTTGGCCAACAAAGCTTATTTAGTATTGGGCTCTTTAAGAAAGAGCCGCTAGAACGTTCTCCCCTCGTACTTCCAAGTAAATCTTGTAGCTTACATAACCCTCATTCCTCAGATATCTACTTCTATTATTCTTTCAACAACTTGTACAAGACTACTGGTAAGGCTATTCTTTCAGATGAGACAGAAAGAGACCCTAGTATAAAAGCTCTGTCCAGTGCGGTGAGCACTGAGCGTAAACTACCCAATGAAGCTTTCCTACTGCCCCTACTTGCAAGGCTCTAAGAACAGAGCAGGGAGGAAACATAGTGTCTTCCCCTCTGCCTCGATTTGAAAAATCAACACAGAGCGGTCAAGCCGAGCTCCAGTGAAGATGAATAAATTAATCCTTGAGTGAAAATGTATTTAGTTTAATTAACCAAAAATCTTTCTTTTAAACCCACCTCGCCAATTATACTCTAGTCAAAGTAAAACCTAACTTGGCTCTTAATCCTTTCAATACTTAGTCTAATACAATTTAGAAAAAAACAATAAGAACCTATATTTATGAATCTGTCCTAGAGCCAACCATGTAACCGAGGTAATCTGTACAACTCCTGATAAGAAGGCTGTTATGACAATGCTGCTCAACTCACTCTGCATCGTGGCACATAAAATACACTTGAAAATACCCTGGAACAAGTGGACCAAGCTGTCGTGGTTGGAGGCAAATGTTCCTAGGCCTGCCGTAGCCACTCAAAGGACATGGGGGAAATCTCCTTGCAAGCTGTAATCTTACAGCGACACATACTGGTCTGTTGGATCTGCTGGCCCCTAATGGCCAAATCTAAGAGAAGACTTTGTGACAGAAAGTAGTGTAATAGGGGGGTTGGGTAGTAGCGCAGTGGGTTAAGCGCACATAGCGTGACGTGCAAGGACCGGCATAAGGTTCCTGGTTCGAGCCCCCAGCTCCCCACCTGCAGGGGGGGTTGCTTCACAAGTGGTGAAGCAGGTCTGCAGGTGTCTAAATAAAAAAAAAAAATAATAATAATGATAAAAGAAAAGAAAGTAGTGTAATAGGATGGCACCAAGATAATATATTGAGGTGTCAGGGTCCCATACATGCATGAACCCACTGCTCCTGCGCCAAACTTTTAATTCTTTTTTAATGGGAGGTGAGAGGGGTGGCTGTGGGAGGAGATAGCTCCCATCCATGACATCAATACTGCTCCCACATGCTGCCAGGCCTTGAACCCAGGGTCCAACATAAGGTAATATGCTGTAATCCACAGCCCCTGCCCCACCCCCCTTTAGATTCGAGAACACTTCTTACCATCTGGAAATGCTAGAACTGGATGGACACAAGAGTCCAGTTGGGAAAGGCGTTCCAACAGAGGGGCTTCATAGTCGATCTCGGGCGGCATGGTGCTAGCACTGCCTGAGCCACACAGCGCGCAGGAGGGATTCACATCACAGCCAGAGCGCACAGTGCTACTTCGGTGAGCCTGGAAAAGCCAACAGAACTGACCATGTGTCTTGTAAAAATCAAGGTCCCTACTCACGCCAAAGGTTCTTAAAAGCCCTTTCCATCTAGTGACATCTATATGACACTGCTAACAGCTCACATCAAGTATCGTTGTGTCCATGATACTTCCTCTTCCAGGGAAGAAACTGCACACCACCAGTTCACTGTGTAGGTGAGGATGCACATTTATTTATCCACGTTTTCCGTATTAGAGTACCTATCATACGAGAAGCTGTCTTTCCTTAACTCCAGTGGAAGAAAGTATAGCTGAGTGATTTGCAAATTCAAGCTCTGATATCTTTTGGAAGTTTGTTGAATCACTGTCATTTCCAATACAACAATCTTCCAAACAATTAAGTAAACTTGTTTCCCCTTTTGGTGGCCTTGTAAATGAATGACCACCCCACCCCTAGTCAATTTTTCATTCAGCTAGAGAGATGGGCAGAGAAAGAGGAAGAAACACCACAGCACCAGAGGCTCCTTTGGAGTCATGGCAGCTCCACGTGCTGGAACAGGGCTGGCAGTCAAACTCGCTTCTTTCTCAAAGATGAAATCTTACTTGACGCCAGGCATCAAAAGCTACTAGAAACCATTTTCTGTGGCACACTTTGCAAAGTCTGGATGCTTCCACCACCAGGATGGTTTTCAACTATATGCTGAGGCAAATATCTGATTCCTGACTCCCAGGTGGGAATGAGTCTTAACAGTTAGCCATACCTCTCCTCTTCTGTTCACATAATTTCCTCAAAGACTTTCAGGGGGTGTCAAAAGAGATGACGAGTTTCCCTGCACTACGCAGAACACATGTGCTCGCTCTGAAAGCCCTGTGATGAAGTTACCTGCAGTGGTACTGTGCATATGGCCACTGTGTTAGCATAACTGGAGAGGGTAGAAATCACTGTGCTTTCCCTGTGCACATGTGGGCAGGGTGAGAGACAATTTCTTTAGCTAGGTCCACGGGGAAGTAGAATCTAGGTTTTCAAAAGGATTTCATTTTTTAAGAAAGGGGATTTCCACAATTCCATGCTTTGAGGAGGAAAACAACAGCTCCTGGGAAATGCCAACGTATGATCTCAAAAAACCATTAAAAGAAAGGATGCTTGTCTTACTGCCTTTCAGCCAGCAAGTCCCAGATGCTACTGTGATTCCATCAGACTTCCTGGTCAGACAACCTCACCAATGTGTCCTGGAACCTCACCTCCCTAGAGCCCTGCCCCACTAGGGACAGATAGGGATCTGCACTCCCATTCCACCAGGACCCAGTGTGTTTCACCAGGAATCTCATTTTTATGCCATCACTGAGAAGGAAATGAATCTGGAAACCGGAGGAAGCTAGACACTGTTTCTCTTAGCTGACAGAGAAGAGGAAAAAAGAGACGCCCAGAAGCAGTAACAGGTATAGGAGTGACTGAAGTCGGGCTCAGTTTCATGCCCCAGCACACCACTTGGGACAGTCTGGAGTCTGTGTCGGCCTAGCTCCAGAGTGAGCCTAGAGTGTGGGGAGACTGCTCATGCATGAGGCACCTACAACACAAAAAGAAAAAGCAAAACACAGCTGCTCTTTGGCAGAGCTTTTCTTTTTTCTTCCTTCTATCTCAAGGGCAGAGTGCATAGGAACAGAACAACTGCCTACTACGAGACTCTGGAAAAGTGGGGAGAAGCAAGCACACTAGGCACTCAAGAAAGCACTGACTAGGAGTGACAGAACTAGAAGCACTGCATGTGTCTCTAGCACAGATAAACGGAACAGTCTACTGACGTTGCTTATGTCAGCATAAGCTAAGTTCTTTATAAACTAATCTGGAGAAATAGGTAGATATGCTGCCAAACCAAACATTTACCCTGTGCAGACTACAGCAAGGGGGTAAGAATGCATTTATACACTGGCTTTCTATAATGTCTAAATGCTAAATACTCTTTTGCATCATCTAATCAAGGAATAACATCCACATTTTTAAAAATATAAAGGCTCAGACACAAAAAACGGTTTCTTCACTGCAGATTTATTTATTTATTTATTTATTCATTCCCTTTTGTTGCCCTTGTTGTTTTACTGTTGTAGTTATTATTGTGGTCTTCTTTGTTGGAAAGGACAGAGAGAAATGGAGAGAGGAGGGGAAGACAGAGAGGCGGAGAGATAGACACCTGCAGACCTGCTTCACCGCCTGTGAAGTGACTTCCCTGCAGGTGGGGAACCGGGGGCTTGAACCAGGATCCTTACTCTGATCCTCGCGCTTCGCACCACCTGCACTTAACCAGCTGTGCTACCACCCAACTCCTTTTTTATTAACCAGAGCCCTGCTCAGCTCTGGTTTACGGTGGTGCAGGGGATTGAACATGGGATTTTGGAGCCTCAGGCATGAGAGTCTCTTTGTATAACCACTATGCAACCCAGCCCTGCCCACCCTTCAGTTAGTCTTTAAAAACATTCAAAGGGTTCTAGATGACGGATCACCTGGTAGAGTGCACACATCACCATGCTCAAGGACACAGGTCCAACCTCCTAGTCAGGGCCACAGGCCACAGAACAGCTAAGGAAAGAAAGTGGTGGGATCAGGTAGGTGCCAAGCCCTGGGGAGGACCCCCCCCCCATTCATGTGGGGCCAGAAAGATGGCCCTCAAGTAGGGCTGACTACACTGTCATGCAAGGCTCAAGCTCCACAGACAAGACCACCTGGGAGGTGCTGTGCCAAAAGAAATCCTTGGTGCCACAGTGCCTCAGACAATAGGCATGATGATAATGATATAGAACGTTGGTGATGAGGGTGGGGAGAGAAGGCCGGGAGGGAGGGTCCCTCTGGTAGAGGGCACACTTCACCAGGTTCAAGGACCCAGGTTTGAACCCCTTCCCCTCACAGAAGCATGTGAGAAGCAAGCTGCTTGAGCACTGAAACTGTCACAGCTCCACAAATAAGAACATTAAAAAACAGATCATTTCTGTTAAATTAAAAAGGCTCAATAATGAAGAAATCAACGGGGTTTTGTTTGTTTGTTTTTGTTGTGTCTCTGGGGTTATTGCTGGGGCTCAGTACAAATCCACTGCTCCTAGTGGCCATTTTTCCTGTCTTACTGGACAGGAGAGAGAGAGAAGTAGAGAGAGGGCAGATAGAGAGGGACAGAGAAAGAAAGACACCTGCAGACCTGTTTCACCACTTGTGAAACATCCTCCCCTGCGGGTGGGGAGTCAGGGCTTGAACCCAGATCCTTGTGTCTCATACTATGTGTGCTTAGCCAGGTGTGCCACTGCCCAGCCTCAAGAAATCAACAGTTCTTATAGAGAAATATATATCTGAGCTAGTTCCTGACAAAGGATGTGTACAGACATAACCTCCACGTATCCTCTTTTTATGTCTATGGTGTCTGGGCATAAACTCATGTATGTAAAATGCCTCAGAGGAGACCCTGGGGATGAGTTCTTCATTCTTCATTTTAGTCCCTAGCCCTCCCCGGGAGTGAGGAGGTGAGAATGGACAAAAAACGATGGAGACCACCACAACACTGGCCCAAGGCCCACAAACCCAGGTCCTCACAGTTGGAAAAGCATGGGCCTTACAGATATGAATAAGGTCCTGAGTTTGACTCCTGGCACTGCACAGTAGGCCAGAGGGAGTCTCTGGAACTCTCTCATAAATGGGAGGGGGGAGGAATATATATATTTTAAAAGAAAGAAAACACAGTCTGGACATTCAAGGTCCTTCTTAGGGCACAGACGTAGTGTGCCTGAGACCCAAGGTCTCCAGGTTCGACTCCTGGCATCACTTCAAACAAGAGCTGAACAGTGAGTGGTCTGGATCTCTTTGTGACACTCTCATAAAAATACAACTTTCGAGCAGAGGTAGATAGCATAATGGTTATGCAAAGAGACGGTCATGCCTGAGGCTCCAAATCCCAGGTTCAATGCCCTGCACCACCATAAGCCAGAGCTGAGCAGTGCTCTGGTTAAAAAAAACTAATAATAATAACAACCCCAGAGGGATAAAGAATAGGAAATGTATCAGGGGAGGGGATGGGATACAGAGGTCTGGTGATGGCAATTGTGTGGAGTTATACCCCTCTTATCCTATGGTTTTTCCAGTTTACTTTTTATAAGTAAAAAATTTAAAAAACTAGTAATAATAATAAAAAACATCTTTTGAGTATATCAAGACTGTGTTAGAAACTGACATTGGAATCAAAGGTACTTAACTTTTTACATATGTCTCCCCCTTACCTTAACTGTCTTTTAAAAATTTATACATGTATCTTTGAAATTTTCAGGCACAACCCAGAAACAGCTAATGTCAACAGCAATAAGGAAAGTTTGCTATTTCATAAATGATAAAGAAAAAAAGTCTAGGAGACTACTACCCTAGTTTATTATTATTATTATTTTTTAAACCAGAACACTGCTCAGCTCTCGAATATGGTGGTGCTAGAGGTTGAACCTAGAACCACAGAGCCTCAGGAATGAAAATCTTTCGCTATCTCCTCAACCTAAAAAGAAATCATAACAGTATCCCTAGATGACATGACATAGTTGCTAATACGCTGTAGAAACATTAAGAGAAATATTATTTCCCCATGACGTTTAATTTATTCTGAATAAATGAGCTAAGCGCATGACCAAAAACTACATTCTTTATTTGACAATATTAGCTTTTTGTTGTTTTTTTTTTTTTTAAACTTTCCCAGTATAAACTCTTCAACCCCCCCAGAAAATAGTCTAAGTTTATATAGCTACTTAAAAAGCCAAGGGACTCAAATTTCACCAAATACAAAAGTAAATTCCAAGTGGATCAAGGACTTGGATGTTAGATCACAAACTATCAGATACTTAAGAGGAAAATATTGGCAGAACTCTTTTCTGCATAAATTTTAAAGACATCTTCAATGAAACAAAACCAATTAGAAAGAAGACTAAGGCAAACATAAACCTATGGGACTACATCAAATTAAAAAGCTTTTGCAAAGCTAAAGAAACTACTACCCAAACCAAGAGACCCCTCACAGAATGGGAGAAGATCTTTCCATGCCATGCATCAGACAAGAGGCTAATAACCAGAATATATAAAGAGCTTGCAAATCTCAACAACAAGACAACAAATGACCCCATCCAAAAATGAGGAGAGGACATGGACAAAAATGCTCCAAGTCTCTGATTGTCAGAGAAATGAAAATAAAGACAACAATGAGATACCACTTCACTCCTGTGAGAATGTCATACATCAGAAAAGGGAACAGCAGCAAATTCTGGAGAGGATGTGGGGTCCAAGGAACCCTCCTACACTGCTGGTGGGAATGTAAATTGGTCCAACCTCTGTGGAGAACAGTCTGGAGAACTCTCAGAAGGCTAGAAATGGACCTGCCCTGTGATCCTACAATTCCTCTTCTGGGGATAGGTCCTAAGGAACCCAACACACCCATCCAAAAAGATCTGTGTACACATATGTTCTTGGCAGCACAATTTGGAATAGCCAAAACCTGGAAGCAACCCAGGTGTCCAACAACAGATGAGTGGCTGAGCAAGTTGTGGTCTATATACACAATGGAATACTACTCAGCTGTAAAAAATGGTGACTTCACCGTTTTCAGCCGATGTTGGACGGACCTTGAAAAATTCATGTTAAGTGAAATAAGTCAGAAACAGAAGGATGAATATGGGATGATCTCACTCTCAGGCTTAAGTTGAAAAACAAGATCAGAAAAGAAAACACAAGTAGAACCTGAACTGGAATTGGCGTACTGCACCAAAGTAAGAGACTCTGGGGTGGGTGGGGAGAATACAGATCCAAGAAGGATGACAGAGGACCTAGTGGGGGTTGTATTGTTATATGGAAAACTGGGAAATGTTATGCATGTACTACTGAATGTAAAACATTAATTCCCCAATAAAGAAATAAATTTTAAAAAGCCAAGGGACTCAAATGTCAGTATGAAATACCTGACAATCCCATTCTTTTCTGGTATTTTGGTAGTTCAAGTAATCTAATAAACAGAAGAGAAATGATACAGCCTGATAGTTACTTTTCCAGTTTAACAGTTTCTTCTAAGAAAGATCATGGCAAGGTTGTACAGACCAACTGTATATATTACCAAAAAAAAAAACAAGCGCTAAAAATCCACTGTCCAAACAAGACCATCTCTAACAGTTCTTTCCTGTGTCAGTTTTCTCATCAGCAAATATTTAATTATAGGTCTATCTTAAGATTATCCATCGGGAGTTGGGCGGTAGCACAGCGGGTTAAGCGCACATGGCGCAAAGCGCAAGGACAGGCCTAAGGATCCCGGTTGGAGCCCCCAGCTCCCCATCTGCAGGGGAGTCGCTAAACAGGGGGTGAAGCAGGTCTGCAGGTGTCTGTCTATCTCTCTCCCCATCTCCATCCATTACTCTCTGTCCTATTCAAGAACGATGACATCAATAAAAAAACAAGGACAACAAAAAGGAATAAATATTTTTTAGAAAAGATTACCCATCAAGCAGGTTATTTCTCTGTTCTACTTGGCATATTCTTTGAAAACCTTATCTACATTCCTTGAAATTCTCTCCACCTCATTCTCTACTGAGCCCATTCTAACACAGAATTTTACTCTCTTCCCTTCTAACTTACAAAGATCTACAATAACCATGGTCCCAATCCAACAGTCAATTCTCAGTTTCCATCTAACCTGACTGGTCACACCTTCCTCTCAGCATACCAGAGTCTGTATCTTGTTTCTACTTCATGAGATTGCCTCTGGCTCTCTTCTGCATCTTTCCCGCCTAAGCCTTGAAAATGTCCTGCCTGCATCGCATAGATGCGATATGAATATCATAGAGTACAAATATACACAGAGGCATCACGCACATCACATGCTCCATTTGAGCATGGCAGCCTTCGCTTCTAGCATTTTCTCTCCAATACGCTATCCAATACATAGCACATGTCCTACTGATTATTTTGCTCAGTATTCTGTGCAGAGTCACACAATTCAGGAGGAAAAGGACTTTTGCCCTTTTGTGTTTGCTTAGTAGAGTATTAGAGCATAGAAACGATGATGGTCACAATTACTTGCTACATGAGTAAATGCATGAACAGAAACAAATCAACAATGACTGTTGCTTCATATTCATCCTTTCAATAGTCACACAACCCTGGTGGGAAAATCTCACCTGATCGTCAAACAGCCCCACTAGTTCTCTGAGTCCCTGAGAGAGTGGGGTCAAGGAGAGAAAGGGGGCTGGTGTGCCGCAAGCCACAGAATATTAAGTGCTGATGCCACCCTCCAATCTATCAACTAAAAATAAAAAGTTAATGTTCTTAATCACTGTACACTACTAATTTTAATTTTACTAGAGTGTAATTTTCATAAAATATGGAATAAACCCCTCTGTAATCTGAAAGGTCATCGAATCAGATTTCCTAAAATTTCAAATTAATCTCTATTTTCTGTTAGTTAACATCAATATAGAATTCTTAGTGGAGAGTCTGACCTAACAGGAAGAACATTCTCCTTCGAAGTACTGATGATAGCATTTAAGCTTCCTCTCTCACAGTGCTATCAATGCTATTAAGAAGCTTTAGCCAATAGTTTCCAAACCTGGCTGAGCAGTCACCTAGGAGCTAACTGTTATTTGGAAAGAAGATCCCTAGGTGTGACTTCAGAACAACTGAGTCAGAATCTCTCAGAAACAGTGGTCAGTAACCCAGTATTTTTCTAATCACCTTTGGGAACCTTGGTGGAAAGTCTGCACTGAATCAATCAATCAAAGTTGGCAAGAGACTTACTACTATTCCTGAGCATCAGGCTCACTATTCAACAACAACCAAGTCTCAATGGCACTGACCTTCTTGGATAGAGGAATAACAATGCTGGGTCGGACAAGCCTCCGTTTCTTGCAGCTCAGGACAGGACGTGTTCGGGCTGCCACACACGTGCTGTCAGTTGATGCTGAAGCCAGGTTCAGTCGCTGCCTTTTATGTAACTGTTCATCAGCATCACTGTCAGCTGGAACGTGGTCTGCCAAGACAGGCTGAAGGCTGCACAAGGGGGGGAAAAAAGAGTATTTGTTTCTCAGATGGAAGGAAAAAAGCCTTTCATATGGGTCAACATCCTCTTCTTGCAAATATTCAGAGAGAAACGTGAGTGTCCTGGAGCAGACATCACTTGATGTCTGCTCATTTTAGTGTGTGTTGTATCTGCGTATGTGCAAGGCTCTTGGTGAACATTACTTTCCAGTGTCTGGAAATGTTTAAGTTGGTAAGTGAATTCAGGTTCTAATGATAAAGTTCTCTTCTACAACAGAAAAAGAACACCTGGTTAAGTGCACACATTACCAAGCCCAAGGAAATGCCCAGTTCAAGCCCCGGCTCCCCACCTATAGGGGGTCCACTTCACAAATGGTGAAACAGGTCTGCAGGTGTCTATCTTTCTTTCCCTCTCCCTCTCTCCATCTACCTACCCTCTCTCAACTTCTCTCTGTCCCACCTAGTAAATATGGGGGGGGGGGACACAAAAATGGCCACTGAGAGTGGTGGATTGTAGTGCCGGCACCACTAGTCAGCCCTGATAGCAATAGCAGCAGCAGGAGAAAAGGGAAAGGGGGGGTGGGGGGGAGAAAGGAATTTTGCAAACATTAAAATGTTGCCTTATAAAGAGTATCACTGTGAAAAGCAATTATTTACTTGTAGAGGGAATCCTTGAATTTTGATCAATGTGGATTAAAAAATACCATCTTGCTTAAGCGCACATGGCACAAAGCGCAAGGACCAGCGTAAGGATCCAGGTTCGAGCCCCCGGCTCCCCACCTGCAGGGGAGTCACTTCACAGGCAGAGAAGTAGGTCTGCAGGCATCTCTTTCTCTCCCCCTCTCTCTGTTTTCCCCGCCTCTCTACATTTATTTCTCTCTGTCCTATCCAACAACGATGACATCAATTAACAACAACAACAATAATAATAACTACACAGTCTTTTAAGGACTAATCTGTTCTAGAATAGAGGATTTTATGAAAACACTTCTGAGAATTTCAGCCACCACTAGGACCAGTCACTAGGATCCATACTAACTGCAATACCTTTTCTTGTCCTTAGTTCCGAGTTGATTTTTTACCATAGCAAGTAAAAATGAAATACATATGAATTAAAATATGCTTACTATGGTAGGCAGCATGCAAAAATACTAAGAAATGATAAAGTTTTTGCTCCTTTAAGCCAAGGTTAGTTCTAGCTAAACATAGCTAGGTGCCAAATTAATCTTTTTCAAGCCCACTGAGCACAAGAAGCAGAAGAGATAAAACTTACGTGTTAATAACTCCATTGACTGGTCTCAACACTCCATATGGTTTGGTAGACAATAGCTCTGAAGAATGGCCAGAGGCACCATGGTTTTCCAGTGTTTGAGAAACAGACTCATTCTGACAAAAATAAAACATTGTCAACAATTAAACAACAGAGGAATCATTTTATTTAAATGAAAGACTTACAATTTCTGATGACCAACTTGGATAATAAAACTGATATAATTAATGGAAAATAAATTAAAGAAGATTAGCTTTTGTTTGGGGGAGGAGAACCTGGAGCCCTAACATTTAACAGACTGAAAATAATAAGCACCAATTGACAAGGAAACGACATAATGATTTCCTGGAAACAATCTTAGCAGTAATGCTGACCATAATGATCATATGTAGACAGTATCTTTAAAGCAAGGGTCGAGAAGGTCACATAAGTTCAGTCTCAAGACAAAAGCAAATTTCAATACCACCATTATTTGTTTAACCCCAAGGTAATATGTAGAAACTTTTCCTCTAGAAAAAAAATCATGTTTAATCAAACATATATTAATATAAAATGGAAAAAAAAAAAGGCAGAAATTTGAAATTTTACGAAGTATGCATTTACTAGGTTCAAGGGGGGTAAGGAAGGCAGTGGTGGAATAGTTACAAGATACTGTTATAGTTATAAGACGTCTCGAGATATAGGCAAGAAAGTCACATGTGCAATTGCTGGCTCCAGGACTTGCATTCTAAGACCCTAGGTTCACTGCACCAAAGCAAAGAACTCTGGGGAAGGAGGTCGGGGAGGAGGATGGAAGCTCTTGGGGAAGGTCCTGGTGCATGATGGTGGAAAAGGACCCACGGTGAGGGTGAGAGTGTTTGCAGATACCTGTCATGGTGAGATAGAAATGTACCCCTGTGCCAACAACTGTGCTGTAACCACTAAGATCCCAGTAAAATGATTAAACAGACAAGCAAAACATTAGGTCTAGGTGGTTCAGCACCACCAGCAGCCAGAACTGAACAGTGGGACAGTATGTTGGGGAGACAGGAGACAGACACACTCTCTCTCCTTTTCTGAAATCATGTAAAGTTTACAAAAAAGGAGGGCCTTGGCCCTCCTTGAGTATGTGTAGCAATATATATACATTTTATTTTTTTGCCTCCAGGGTTATTGCTGGGGGGCTCGGTGCCTGCACCACGAATCTACTGCTCTTGGAAACCATTTTCTCCCCTTTTGTTGCCTTTGTTGTTTTATCATTGTTGTTGCTGTTGTTACTGTCGTTGGATAGGACAGAGAGAAACGGGGGGGGGGGGGGGGGGACAGAAAGAGGGAGAGAAAGACAGACTCCTGCAAATCTGCCTCACCGCCTGTGAAGAGACTCTCCCGTAGGTGGGGAGCCGGGGGCTCAAACCAGGATCCTCATGCTGGTCCTTGTGCTTCATGCCACGTGCGCTTAACCCACTGCGCTACCGCCCGACTCCCAATACATGACTTTCTATGGAGAAGACATTGAGGATGGTCTTGACCTTCAAGAACCTTACAATCTAGTAAATGAAAGGAAGAGACAAAGCCCTAAAGGGTACTTATGTCCACCTATGGAAAACTGTGTAACTATCTATGACAAGGAGATTCAGCAGGACCATAAAATATTTCTATCCATTATATTTGCTGAAGAGAAGACATTAACTACAGAAAAGTATCTAGAAACTATGGGCATCTTTAAATACAAATATGTTAAGTATCTATACAAATATTATTCCCAATCACATAAGCAACCACTGCCAAGTTCATTTTCTAATGTATCCACCTCTACCCCCATTAATAACAACTGTTATTCTGGCTCAAGCAATCACTAAGACAGCTTTACAAATCTTAAGAACAGATCCCAACTAGAGAGGTGGATCAGTAGTAAAATACAGAACTAACATGTATGAGGTTCCAAGCTCAATGCTTGGCATCACACATGTCAGAGGAATGCCCTGGTTCTTTAATGATCTTTAAATATGAACAGTATATAACAAACACACATCAAACATTTCAATAGTGGCAAAACTCTACTCTCTACTTAAAACTATTCCAGGAAGAATCATTAGTTCAAGGGGTTGGACAGTGGCACAACTGGTTGAGTAGCATGTCCCACCACCCAAAAACCCAGAGTTTCAAATCCCTGGCCCTACTGGGGTGAGGTGAGGGGAACTTCACGAGAGGGAAGCAGTCTCTGCAGAAACTCTGCAGGAGTCTCTCTTTCCTTCTCTATCTCTTCTCCCCCTCCAAATTTCTCTTCTATCTACCAAATAAATAAATAAATAAAGGTATTTTAAAAAAAGAATCATAGTCATGTGTCTTCACTTATTGTCAGCATCAGTACTGGCTTTTAATATTCCATTAGGAAAGTTCATTTCCACCTTCTCATGACTTTCTGCTAGTGATAATCATAACAGATAACAAGCTTTGTTGACTAGCAGATGCAGCGCTAGTTAGTTCAACCAGAATTTAAAGAGGCCGCACTGCTTATCAGCCTTCCAAGAAATACAATCAGAGTGGCAGACCACTGTCATAGGACATTGGAATTTCCAATGAATGGTTTTATCAAGAAATTTGTTTCCAGTTATTTTCAAAGGAAAGGAAAAAGAAATCTAAAAGTGCTTTCAATATATAGTAAAGACATTTTGAGAGAAACGGGAAAGGGAAAGGAATCATTAAGATTTCAACTAGACCAAAGGTCACCAAAGGCCACATAAAATGGTAGCTTGGGCCGGGGGGGGGGGGGGGGGGATGGGGGTTGGGGTTTGCACACCCACCTAATTAAGAGCACACGTGACCACGCTAAAGGATCTAGGGTGGTGACCCACTCCCCACCAGCAGGAGGAAAGCTTCATGAGCTGCAAAGCAGGACTGTGGTGTCTCTGTCTTTATCTGGCTCCTCCTCCCTCTCTCAATTTCTATCTGCCTTAGATTTTAAAAAAAAAAAAAAATTAAATTAAAGGGGCCTGGTAATGGTGTCCCCAGTAGAGCCCGTGTTAAAATGCTCAAGGATCCGGGTCCCAGCCTTGCCTACACCAGAAGGGGAGCTCCATGAGTGGCAGGACAGTGCTCCAGATGTCTTTCCTCCCTCCTCATCTCTACCCAGTAAGTAAAAATAAAATAAATAAAATTTAAAGAGTGAACAACAGAGAGCATTTTCAATGTTTCTTTTCTTTTCTTTCTTTTCATCGGAAATAAACATCTAACACAACTTTTCTCTTTATTTAATCTCCAGGCTTATTGGTGGGGCTTTGGTGGCTGCACTGCAAATCCACTGCTCCTGGTGGCCACCCCCACACCATATTACTGGCTAATCAGAGAGAAAGTGAGAGGGGGAGGGGAGATGGAGAGAGAAAGGAAAAGCAGCTGCAGACCCGACACACTACTTGTGAAGTGTCCTGCTGCAGATGGAGAGGGGGCCAGGGTCCTCCCCACAGTCCTCTGTGCACTAGACCAGATGTGCCACCAACACAGCCTTTGCACTGCATTGTGGCTCAGACAGGCTGGGTGGTGGTGTACCTGGCAGAGTGTGCAAGCTATCGTGTTCAAACCCCCAGGGGAGCAAAGTAAGTTTCAAACCAGTAATGCAGTACTGCAGGCCTCCCTCCCACCCCCCATATATAGTTTCCAGGAGCAATGGATCTGTCCTACAGGCACAGAACTTCAGCCATAGTCCTGGTAGCAGAAAAAAAATAAAACACCACACACAACTCAGGAAAGTCACCACACTTGTTGATGGCACTGTGCCATGAGTCTCCGGAGTCCAGCAATGCTAACACTCTATAGCACCACACTTGTTGATGGCGCCATGCCATGAGTCTCCTGAGTCCAGCAATGCTACTACTCTATAGCGCCACACTTGTTGATGGCGCCATGCCATGAGTCTCCTGAGTCCAGCAATGCTACTACTCTATAGCGCCACACTTGTTGATGGCGCCATGCCATGAGTCTCCTGAGTCCAGCAATGCTAACACTCTATAGCGCCACACTTGTTGATGGCGCCATGCCATGAGTCTCCTGAGTCCAGCAATGCTAACACTCTATAGCACCACACTTGCTCAGCTGTGGCATCTGAGAGCCAGGACATGTGCTTAAATTCTAAGGTTGGTCACAAACCCGTAGGGAAAACCCCATATTGCCCTAGGGTGTGTGAACTCAGATCCTGACGTGTCAGAATTGATGCAAGTCCCCTTCCTTCAGTCAGTAAGGGTACTTGTGAGAGAATGAACCCTGAACTTTCACTGAAATTCCTTTATCTGCCTTTGTACTTACCAGTCTGTCATTGCCATGATCTGTCTTCACCTCAGTACTAAGTGGAACAAATAAGTCTGTTACATGCTCTGGGGAAGGCGCTTCCCCCAGAACTATCAACCCCTGCAGGACAGAGAGAAAAATAGCATAAATGAAAGAAATTATAAATCACAATTTCAATTTAGGTGTTAATCTCAAAAGATTATGGTCAAAGGAACTGCTTTGTTAGGTAGGGAGGGAAGGGGAGGAAGGGATGGAGAGGAAAACCAGAACACAGTGCCACTCTGGCATATGAATGCAGAGGATCAGACTCAGAACTACACCTTTTTAAGTCTCACACCTTTGCCAACTCCAGGCCTAAGGAAGTAGTTTAGCAAAGTCCTTTGCCCTCATCTTACAGTTTGAAACTACATAATTAATAGTTTTTGCCTTCCCCAAAGTCAAGCAAAAAGCTTAGCAGCAGTTATGGGTAAGGCCCAGGAGACAGGTCTAAATTTCTCATCTTTTTGCTTGAATGTTCAAACTACATAGCTTGTTATTGTTTGGCATCTTTCATTCACATTTTCCAGATCTGGAATCTTTTGTCAAAGCATGGCACTTTGTACTACGTTACCAACTAAACTATAGCGGCGGCAGCAGAATACAATGGATTTTGTGGCTCAAGTTAAAACAGAATTGGTAGTGGGTCTTACAGGGTCTTCTAACTAATTGGGAATATCAGGAGAGTTCCAAGAACAACAGGGAAGCAATCTGACTTATACTTTGAAATACACTTTTTAAAAGATTTGTTAACAAGAGAGAACCCAAGCATCAAACTGGCACATGCTGGGGTCAAACTCAGGACCTCAGGCTTGCAATTCCTGAACTCTACCATTGTACCACCTTTCTTTAAACTCACCTGTACACTGTCTTTCCTCCTCAAAATACAAAGTTACTAGACCACTTGCCAAAAAAGGATGAAAAGTTAAGTCCTCTTAAAAAAAAAAAAAAAAAGAATGAGCAAATAAAAAGCATCTAAGTAACTGTAACTTGTGCATTCTGGGGCACTTAATGCTTGTATCATGTGTTGGGCAATGTGGAATCCAAAGACCAAGAACATAAATAAAGGGGCTTGGCAGTGGCACACCCAGTTGAGTGCACATGTGACGGCACTTAAGGACTCAGTTTAAGGCCCCCCACCTACCCTACACACACACCTGCAGGGGGAAGCCTCCTGGGCATTGAAGCAATGCTGTGGGCATCTCTCTCTGTCTCTCTTCCTATTTCCCTCTTCCCTCAATTTGTCTCTATCTGATATATATGTAAATAACAAAGAGAATGAAATGAAATAAAATACATCCCACTTGTGCCAGTGACACAGCTCAGCTGGCTAGTGGAATGTATTTCGATGCTGCTGGCCATGTGCATGACTGAGGTTCAAGCCAAGATGCTTCAGTGCTGTGGTGTCTGTCTATAAAACAAAACAAAAACCACCAAAAAATAAGAACACATTCCCGGTCTTCTCTCTTCCGTGTCCGAGCGGGAGGAGGGCAGGCATGCAGACCGGGAGGCTGACGCCAGCCATTGTGGTTTGCGTCACATGGCTTAACCCGGTGTGCTACCGACCAACTCTGGGGTGTCGGAATGAATGAAGATTTATATTGCTTTGCCACCAAATAATAATAATAATAAAAGAACACATTCCCCTCATAAAGGGCTTATAAGCTATTTTAATGTTTTATTTATTTTATATAGAGATGGAGAAGGGGAGAGTAAGAAACACCTGCAACATTACTCCACTACTTATGTAGTTTCCCTCCTGGGGGTGAGGAGTGGGGTCTTGAACCTGGGTCCTTCCACACTTAACCAGGTGGGCCACCAGCCGACCCCAGGGTTTACAGTTTTTATCTAGCTTTGGATAGACAGGAGGGTGGAAGTACACATGACACTGCTCTGAGAATTAAGAATGAAAACTGAAATAAAAAGCCTGAAGGACTAAAGCCACACAGGAGCTCTACTTGATTACTTACAATTCTCTTAATTTTTAAAAAAAATTATCTTTATTTGCCTCCAGGGCTATCCCTGGGACTCAGTACCTGCACTATGGATCCACTGTTCCTGTGGCCATTTTTCATTTTTAGTGGATAGAACAGAGAAAAACTGAGAGGGGAGGTAGAGACAGACAGACAGAGAGAGAGAGAGAGAGAGAGAGAGAAATAGACACCTGCAGCCCTGCTCCACTGCTTGTGAAGCAACACCCCGAGAAGGTGGGGAGCTTTCCTTGAACTGGGAAGCTTGAGCTTCACATTACATTCACTTAGCCCAGTGTGCCACTGCCTGGACCCTTATTGTCTTTATTGGATAGAGACAGCCAAACATCAAGAGGAAAGGAGATGGTAGGGAGAGAGATATCTGCAACACTGCTTCACCACTTGTAAAGCTTTCCCCCCAACACAGGTGGAGACTGGGGGCTTGAACTCAGGTCCTTGTGCACTGTTAACATGTACACTCAACTAGGTGCACTACCACCCAGCCCCCGTAACATTCTCTAAAATATACATAGTTCAGTGGCCATGAAAGGAGTGATTAGCAAAGAAAACTTCACAAGGTTGTATTCTCTAGCCATCACCGTAACCCAAGCTCGGTTTCCCTAATATTCTGGGAGTACCCTGGACCAAAGCTGTGTCAGTCCCAAGGAACAATAGCAACAGGGCTACTGCACTCCAACACAGAGGCCAGAGTAAAAAGACCAGGTCTCCCCGTGCTCTACCACTTTTCTTTGAGTCAAGAACCAGAATCATGACTCAACAGAATCACACTGAGGCCAAGAAAACTCCTACATAAGAGCCAAAGGGATTCAGATGGACCACAACTACATTTCATTGTAACAGTCTTACAAATTACTTCTGTATGGGGACCGAGCACAGTGCACAGGTTGTCTTGTGTTAGGACCCAGGTTCAAACCTTCAGCCTTCACATGGGAGAATCTGCTTAGAGGAAGCTGTGTGTGTGCATAAATGTGGGAGGGGGTTCACATGCAGTACTGTGGTGTCTCTCTTCCCTCCACCAAAAGGGGAAAGGAAAGGGAAGAAGGGGGCAGTGGGAGAAAAGGCCCACTAGGAGGCAAAAAATCTCAACTACAACCCTAGCAGAAGGAAAAAAAAAAAAAGAAGAAGAAAATCTATTTCTGTGGCAGTACAGGAAGTTTCAAAATGGGCAGCCATGAAGACTCAAGTCCCATCCCAAAAAACTGTATGAACCAGAATAATGATCAGCTTTCTTTTCCATATGGACAAATACGGCCTGTGTTTGGGTTACCTGGGCCCCTCCAGTTTCAGATAATAAAGTCAAAATACAACATAAAGAACATTACCTCTTTGGAAGTATAGAATTAAGAGGCAATTTCACACACTTACTAGCCCATTTGTCCAAAGTAAGTCAATCTTCTCTACTATCTTCAGATAAATCACTGGCCTCTGCAAACCACTCCCACACGGACTCTCACACAGTTCATCCTGGGCTGTCTAGACAAGACACTGCTGACCAGCAAACTCATCTCTACTGAGACAGCAGCCTCAACTGCTTTCCTCCTGTTTTGAAGACGCCGGTCTTCTAGGTGTTTATTACTCCATCTCCTTTCCCATCTAGGAGTTTCAATGTTCCTTTGCCCACAATTCCTAGTATTTCTTTCCCTAACAACACTTTGATGAGGATATCATCAAAAGTCACTAGGAAAGTATGGGTGAGATTGTAAGAGATAGGATGATGCAAATCCAAGAGAAAAAGAAGGTTCTAATAGGCACAGTAGCTGAGCTAAAGAGCACAAGTGAGGGACTCAACAGTCAGGTGGTGGAGGCTGCAGGTCAGATCAGTGCACATGAGGATGAGGCAGGTGATTTAAGGTAACAGAACAAATGCTCCAGAAATTTATCTAGGAGTGTGTGTGTGCGTGTGTGTGTGTACACACACACGCACACACACACCTGCCTAAAGTAATTATGAGGGAAAACAAACAAGAACACAGGTGTCATACTTCCTGATTTTCAACGACATTACAGGGCTATGGTTACTTACACACACACACACACACACACACACACACACACGGCGCTGGAATAAAAGCAGACACACAGATCAATGGAATAGAACTGAAAGTCTTAAAGTAAGTTCTCATTTAGGGACAGTTAATATGTGACGAGATAGGACAGAACATTAAAACAGAGAAAGAGTCCTTTTCAATAAATGGTGCTGAGAAAGTTGGGTTTGGACTGAGGCACGCAAAGAGTAAGGCAGAACTAGCACACTGTATTTCGCACGCACAGACGTCACCTCAGAGCCATCACCAAAACAAAAGCACCACGCCAAATGGGAGATGTGTACATGTCACACACTAAAGGGCTACTACAGTCAGAACACACAGGTCAACAGTGAACAACCAACCTCCTTAAAAAACAGGGGCAGTGGGATGCCAGGTTGTGGCCCTCCTGGTAGAGCATGTATGTCACAATGTGCAAGGATATGGGTTCAAGCCCCTGGTCCCCACTTGTAAGGGTACAGTTTCTCAAGCAGTGGAAGTAATGCTGAAGATCTGTTTGTCTATCTCTGTCTCTATCCAAAAATGAATGCGTAAGAAAAAAAGTTAACGGTGTGAGGGGAGATGGCATGTAATAATGCTAAAGGTTTTCATGTCTGAGGTCCAGAGATAACAGGTTCAGTCCCCAGCACTAGCATATGCCAGAGCTGAGCAGACTCTGAAATGGAGATGGGGAGAAAACATGAACTCTTCCGTAAGATGAGCCAAAAGACATATGAGAAATGCTCAGTCACTGATTATCAAAGAAATGCGGATCTAGACAAGATGCCACCCACACTGTGAGAGTTTCACACATTAGGAAAGGGAAGCAATGAGCGCTGGCGATGGGGGTGGGGAGCTTTTATTCCTGGAAAAAGACACAAGGTAAGAAAATATTCAATACTGATCTGAAGATCTGTTTGTTAATGGCAATAGGAGACATTTTTTCCATAAAAGTCCCAGTGAAATACACATTTTACTCAAATCCACATGGATCATTCTCAAGGATAGACCATATGTTAGGCCACAAAGACAGCATCAGCCTATTCAAGAGCACTGAAATCATCCCAAGCATCTTCTCAGACCACAGTGGAATTAAACTAACACTTAACAATCAACAAAAGATTAGTAACAGTGCCAAAATGTGGAAGCTCAACAGTACACTTCTTAACAACTTCTGGGTCAAAGAGGAAATCAAGGAAGAAATCAAAATGTTTCGATAGTTCAATGAAAATGAAGACACAAGCTATCAAAATATTTGGGACACAGCTAAAGCAGTCCTAAGAGGGAAGTTCATAGCTATACAAGCACACATTAGGAAACAAGAAAAGGCACAAATAAACAGCCTGATTGCACATCTTAAAGACCTAGAAGAAGAACAACAAAGGAACCCTAAAGCAACCAGAAGGACAGAAATTACTAAAGTTAGGGCAGAAATAAATAACATTGAGAATAGGAAAACCATACAAAAGATCAATGAAAGTAAATGTTGGTTCTTCGAAAGAGTAAACAAAATCGACAAACCTTTAGCCAGACTCACAAAACAAAAAAGGGAGAAGACCCAAATAAATCGGATAGTAAATGAAAGAGGAGATATCACAACAGACATTGCAGAAATTCAACATATCATGCGAGGCTTCTATGAACAACTATATGCCACCAAGTTAGAGAACCTGGAAGAAATGAATGATTTCCTAGATACCTACCAACTTCCAAAACTAAGTAAAGAGGAAGTGGATAACATGAACAGGCCCATCACAGCTAATGAAATTGAAACAGTTATCAAAAATCTTCCCAAAAATAAAAGTCCTGGACCAGATGGTTTTACAAATGAATTCTACAAAACTTTCAAAGAAGAACTAATACCTCTACTTTTAAAAGTCTTCCAGAAGATTGAAGACACTGGAATACTCCCTGCCAGCTTCTATGAAGCCAACATCACCCTGATACCAAAAGCAGACAGGGACACAACCAAAAAAGAAAACTACAGACCAATATCTCTGATGAACATAGATGCAAAAATATTGAACAAAATTCTAGCCAACCGGATACAGCAGTATATCAAAAAGATTGTTCATCATGACCAAGTGGGGTTTATCCCAGGCATGCAAGGTTGGTTTAATATACGTAAATCAATCAATGTGATCCACCACATCAACAAAAGCAAGACCAAAAACCACATGGTCATATCAATAGATGCAGAGAAAGCCTTTGACAAAATACAACATCCCTTTATGATCAAAACACTACAAAAAATAGGAATAGATGGAAAATTCCTGAAGATAGTGGAGTCTATATATAGCAAACCTACAGCCAACATCATACTCAATGGTGAAAAACTGGAAGCATTTCCCCTCAGATCAGGTACTAGACAGGGCTGCCCACTATCACCATTACTATTCAACATAGTGTTGGAAGTTCTTGCCATAGCAATCAGGCAGGAGCAAGGAATTAAAGGAATACAGATTGGAAGAGAAGAAGTCAAACTCTCCTTATTTGCAGATGACATGATAGTATACATGGAAAAACCTAAGGAATCTAGCAAGAAGCTTTTGGAAATCATCAGGCAATACAGTAATGTGACAGGCTATAAAATTAACATTCAAAAGTCAGTGGCATTCCTCTATGCAAACACTAAGTTAGAAGAAATTGAAATCCAGAAATCAGTTCCTTTTTCTATAGCAACAAAAACTATAAAATATCTAGGAATAAACCTAACCAAAGAAGTGAAAGACTTGTATACTGAAAATTATGAGTCACTACTCAAAGAAATTGAAAAAGACACAAAGAAGTGGAAAGATATTCCATGCTCATGGGTTGGAAGAATTAACATCATCAAAATGAATATATTACCCAGAGCCATCTACAAATTTAATGCTATCCCCATCAAGATCCCAAGCACATTTTTTAGGAGAATAGAAAAAATGCTACAAATGTTTATCTGGAACCAGAAAAGACCTAGAATTGCCAAAACAATCTTGAGAAAAAAGAACAGAACCGGAGGCATCACACTGCCAGATCTCAAACTATATTATAGGGCCATTGTCATCAAAACTGCTTGGTACTGGAACATGAACAGACACACTGACCAGTGGAATAGAATTGAGAGCCCAGAAATGAGGCCCCACACCTATGGACATCTAATCTTTGACAAAGGGGCCCAGACTATTACATGGGGAAAGCAGAGTCTCTTCAACAAATGGTGTTGGAAACAATGGGTTGAAACATACAGAAGAATGAAGCTGAATCACTGTATTTCACCAAATACAAAAGTAAATTCCAAGTGGATCAAGGACTTGGATGTTAGACCAGAAACTATCAGATACTTAGAAGAAAATATTGGCAGAACTTTTTTCCGCATAAATTTTAAAGACATTTTCAATGAAACGAATCCAATTACAAGGAAGACTAAGGCAAGTATAAACCTATGGGACTACATCAAATTAAAAAGCTTCTTCATAGCAAAAGAAACCACTACCCAAATCAAGAGACCCCTCACAGAATGGAAGATCTTTACATGCCATACATCAGATAAGAGTTTAATAACCAACATATATAAAGAGCTTACCAGACTCAACAACAAGACAACAAATAACCCCATCCAAAAATGGGGGGAGGAATTGGACAGAATATTTACCACAGAAGAGATCCAAAAGGCCGAGAAACACATGAAAAAAATGCTCCAAGTCTCTGATTGTCAGAGAAATGCAAATCAAGACAACAATGAGATATCACTTCACTCCTGTGAGAATGTCACACATCAGAAAAGGTAACAGCAGCAAATGCTGGAGAGGATGTGGGGTCAAAGGAACCCTCCTGCACTGCTGGTGGGAATGTCAATTGGTCCAACCTCTGTGGAGAACAGTCTGGAGAACTCTCAGAAGGCTAGAAATGGACTTACCCTATGACCCTGCAATTCCCCTCCTGGGGATATATCCTAAGGAACCCAACACATCCATCCAAAAAGATCTGTGTACACATATGTTCTTGGCAGCACAATTTGTAATAGCCAAAACCTGGAAGCAACCCAGGTGTCCAACAACAGATGAGTGGCTGAGCAAGTTGTGGTCTATATACACAATGGAATACTACTCAGCTGTAAAAAATGGTGACTTCACCGTTTTCAGCCGATCTTGGATGGACCTTGAAAAAATCATGTTGAGTGAAATAAGTCAGAAACAGAAGGATGAATATGGGATGATCTCACTCTCAGGCCGAAGTTGAAAAACAAGATTAGAAAAGAAAACACAAGTCGAACCTGAAATGGAATTGGAGTATTACACCAAAGTAAAAGACTCTGGGGTGGGTGGGTGGGTGGGTGGGTGGAGAGAATACAGGTCCATGAAAAATGATGAATGAAATAGTGGGGGTTGTATTGCTAAATGGGAATCTGGGGAATGTTATGCATGTAAAAAAAAAAAAAGAAGAAGTAGAAACGCAAAGCAGAAATTGACTGAGTTTGGAGTATGGCACCAAAGTAAGAAAGCAGAAGTATACTAGAGTTTGCAGTGAGTACCTCCCTAATACTTCCTCTCCACTTTTCCAAGCTTTGGGTCCATGATTGCTCAACAATTTGTTTGGCTTTGTATGGTAACTCTCTTTTCAGTCACCAGGTTCCAGGTGTCATCAGGATGCCTACCAAACTTCCCTGGATTGAAGACACCACCAATGTGTCCTGGAGCTCAGCTTCCCCAGAGACCCACCCTACTAGGGAAAGAGAGAGGCAGACTGGGAGTATGGACCGACCAGTCAACGCCCATGTTCAGCGGGGAAGCAATTACAGAAGCCAGACCTTCTACCTTCTGCAACCCTCAATGACCCTGGGTCCATGCTCCCAGAGGGATAGAGAATGGGAAAGCTATCGGGGGAGGGGGTGGGATATGGAGATTGGGCGGTGGGAATTGTGTGGAGTTGTACCCCTCCTACCCTATGGTTTTGTTAATTAATCCTTTCTTAAATAAAAAAAAAAAAAAAAAAGTCCCAGTGAGGTGTTCTGGGAGGTGGCACAGTGGATAAAGCATCAAATCCTTAAGCATGAGGTCCCAAGTTCAATCTCCAGCAGCACATGTAGCAGAGTGATGTCTGGTTCTTTCTCTCTCTCTCTCTCCTCCTATCTTTCTGGTTAATAAATAGGTTTAAAAAAAAAAAAAAAAAGCCCAGTGAGAAAAACAATCCCAAGATCAGTAAATGGAAACTAAATACTGTCTGTCCACATGATGAAACACACTTTAGCTGGGCCACAGGGTAGGCCCACGATGTCACTCATGAACACAAGTGCGGAAATCAGAACAGGAGGGGAAGACAAAGCAGAACTTGGACTGGGTTTGGTGTCTTGCACCTAAGTAAATGACTCCGGGTAGGGGGCTTTCAGGTACTGGTGCCTGGCAGTGGTGGAGGACCCAGGCTGCAGAGAGACTGTTTTGCAGAAAACTAAGAAATTTTACACAAATACTAGCAACTGTATCTACTGTAAACCACTAATCTCCCCTAATTAAAAAAAGAACACTGTGGCACATATACAAAATGGAATGCTACTCAGCTGTGGAAAATGATGAAACCCTCTTTTGCCAGTCTTAGACAGGAGTGGTAGACTCACACAGGAGTAAAGCCTGGTGCGGCCCCCACTCCTTCCTTTTAATTCCCAACCAAAGGCCAAGTTTAACTTTATAGTTGACTCATAACTTGGATTCAGCTCAGGGGCCTGTACAGTCTAGGCAGCTTTGGCAAATTCTGGAGCAAGAAAGAAATATGACACACACACCCCACACACACCTATGGTGATCTAACTTTGAACAAGGAGTCCTAAATGAGTAAATAGAGAAAGGAGAATCACTTCAACAAATGTTGTTGGGAAAATTGGGTGCAGAACAGTGAAACTGAACCACATTACACCACACAAAAAGTCAGCTCCAAATGGATCAAGGACTTGGATGTTAGATTAGAAACTATGAAATACTTAGAGGAAAATACTGGCAGAATTCATTTCCATCTAGATTTTATAGGTATCTTCAAGGATATAAACCCAATTACAAGGAAGATCAAATAAAAAATAAACCAATGGGATTACACCAAATTAAAAAGCTACTGCACAGCAAAAGAAACCACCACCCAAACAAGGAGACTCTTCACATGTTATACATCAGAAAAGAGACTAATATATAGAGCTCACACACACACAAAAAAGACCCCATCCAAAAATAGGATATGAACACTATTCACCACAGAAGACATCCAAAGGGCCAAAAGTATGAAAAAAAAATACACCAAGTCAGTGACTGTCAGAGAAATGCAAATAAAGACAGCAATGAGATACCACTTTTCCCCTGTGAGAATGTCACACATTACAAAAAGTAGCAGCATAGGAGTCAGGTGGTAGTGCAGCAGGTTAAGCGCACGTGGTGCAAAGCGCAGGGACCAGCATAAGGATCCTGGTTCGAGCCCCCCGGCTCCCTACCTACATGGGGAGTCGCTTCACAGGCGGTGAAACAGGTCTGCAGGTGTCTGTCTTTCTCTCTCCGTCTTCCCCTTCTCTCTCCATTTCTCTCTGTCACGACGAAGGACATTAACCACAACAAGACTACAACAACAAGGGTAACAAAGGGGGGGGGGGGTGGCCTCCAGGAGCGGTGGGTTCATGGTGCAGGCACCGAGCCCCAGCAATAACCCTGGAGGCAAAAAAAAAAAGAAAGGGTGTGGGAGTCGGGCTGTAGCGCAGCGGGTTAAGCGCAGGTGGCGCAAAGCACAAGGACCGGCATAAGGATCCCAGTTCGAACCCCAGCTCCCCACCTGCAGGGGAGTCGCTTCACAGGTGGTGCAGCAGGTCTGCAGGTGTCTGTCTTTCTCTCCCCCTCTCTGTCTTCCCCTCCTCTCTCCATTTCTCTCTGTCCTATCCAACAACGACGACAACAATAATAACTACAACAATAAAACAAGGGCAACAAAAGGAAATAAATAAATATTAAAAAAAAAGAAAGGGAAAAGAAAAGAAAAGAAAAGAAAAGAAAAGAAAAGAAAAGAAAAGAAAAGAAAAGAAAAGAAAAGAAAGAAAAGAAAAGGTAGCAGCAGCAAATGCTGGAGAGGGTGTGGGGACAAAGGAGCCTCCTGCACTGCTGCTGCTGGGGATGAAAACTGGTCCAGCCCCTGTGGAAAGCAGCCTGGAGAACCCTCAGAAGGCTAGAAGTGGACCAACCCTAGGACTCTGCAATTATAATTTCATTAAAAGCCTCCCATTCAAATAACTCAATAAACAGTCAAGGGTCGGTAGCACAGGTAATGTGAACAATAGCTTTGAGAGTCAAGATAGTCAAAACTCAACTTCTGCAATCACTTAGCTATTAGACCATGAACAAACTATTTGATCATTTCAACCTTGTGTTCATCTTAACATTTATTAATTTATTGTGACAGAGATGAGGGGCCAAGTGGTGGCACACCCAGTAGAGTACAAACATTACAGTGCTCAAGGACCAAGGTTCAGGCTGGGGAGACAGCATAGTGGTCATGCAAAAGACTTTCATACCTGAGACTCTGAGTCCCCAGGGTCAATCCCCAGCACCACCATAAGCCAGAGCTGAACAGTGCTCTGGTATTTAAAAAAAAAAAAAAACGAAGTTCAAGCACCTGGTCCCCCACCCGCAAGGGAGAAGCTTCGCGAGTGGTAAAGTAGTGTTGTGGGTGTTCTTCTTTCTCTCTCCCTCCGGATAGCCTTCCATCTCAATTTCTCTTTTTTATCAGGAGGAATAGGAAAAGAAAGAGAAGACTACTGGGGAGGAGCCGAGCGGTGGCACACCCAGATAAATGTAAATGTTATAAGCACGAGGACCCGAGTTCAAGCTCCCACTTCCCATCTGCCGCGGGTAAGCTTCACAAGCAGGGAAGTGGTGCTGTCAGTGCCCGTCTATCTCTATACCCCATCTTTCTCAACTTCTCTCTGTCCTAGCAAATAAAAAAGAAAGGAGGACATTGGAGAGAGAAGGCTGCAACGAATGGTGGATCACAGTGCAGACACCAAGTTATTTAGCAGTAACCCTGGTAGTAACAGGAAATAACCAAAACAATCTCTGGAGCCAAGTAGTGGCACACCTGCTTGAAAGCACACACCACCATGCACAGGGAACGTGGCCACGTCCTGCTCCTACACGGGGGCGGGGGTGGGCACACACCACCATGCACAGGGAACGTGACCACGTCCTGCTCCTACATGGGGGCGGGGGTGGGCACACCACCATGCACAGGGAACGTGGCCACGTCCTGCTCCTACACGGGGGCGGGGGGTGGGCACACACCACCATGCACAGGGAACGTGGCCACGTCCTGCTCCTACACGGGGGCGGTGGTGGGCACACACCACCATGCACAGGGAACGTGGCCACGTCCTGCTCCTACATGGGGGCGGGGGGTGGGCACACACCACCATGCACAGGGAACGTGGCCACGTCCTGCTCCTACATGGGGGCGGGGGGTGGGCACACACCACCATGCACAGGGAACGTGGCCACGTCCTGCTCCTACACGGGGGCGGGGGGTGGGCACACCACTATGCACAGGGAACGTGGCCACGTCCTGCTCCTACATGGGGGCGGGGGGTGGGCACACACCACCATGCACAGGGAACGTGGCCACGTCCTACTCCTACATGGGGGCGGGGGGTGGGCACACCACCACGCACAGGGAACATGGCCACGTCCTGCTCCTACATGGGGGCGGGGGTGGGCACACACCACCATGCACAGGGAACGTGGCCACGTCCTGCTCCTACATGGGGGCGGGGGTGGGCACACCACCATGCACAGGGAACGTGGCCACGTCCTGCTCCTACATGGGGGCGGGGGGTGGGCACACGCCACCATGCACAGGGAACGTGGCCACGTCCTGCTCCTACATGGGGGCGGGGGGTGGGCACATGCCACCATGCACAGGGATCGTGGCCACGTCCTGCTCCTACTGGGGGGCGGGGGGTGGGCACACCACCATGCACAGGGAACGTGGCCACGTCCTGCTCCTACATGGGGGCGGGGGGGTGGGCACATGCCACCATGCACAGGGAATGTGGCCACGTCCTGCTCCTACTGGGGGGTGGGGGGTGGGGTTCCACAGGTGGTGGGACAAGTGATGCAGGTACCTCTATCCCTCTCCTCTCAAGCTCTCTGTCCTATCAAGGAAAGGTAAGGAAAAGGAAAAGGAAAAAAACAGCGGCTGTCAGGAGCAGTGGGTTTGTTAGTGCAGGCACTGGGCCTCAGCAGTGACCCTGGGCTGACAGAGAGGAAGGAGGGAGGCTGGGGAGCCAGCATGGCCCTGAGGCTCTGCCCAAGGTTCTGTGGTCCCAGGCCAACCCCCCAGCTATCACTACCAGAAGGTAGAGCTAAGCAGTGCTGTGCTGTGCTCTGGTCTCAGAGTCTAGCTCTCATTAAAACAAACAAAATTTAAGTGAAGGAGAAGTCAAAACTGAACTAAGGATTTCTTTTATCTAGGAGATGGACAAATAGTACCTGGTCCCATTCACAAGTAGGAATTAACAAACTAAGACATTAGTAAGCTACGGTCTACTTCAGCAGATGCCAGGATTCAAACTAGAGGTGAACAAAGGGCTTGAGAAAGGGGTAGGGACATAGTGGAGCGAATTGACAATCAGGTGGTGGGTGAAGGGAGCCGATAGTTACAGTGACAGACCTTGTAAGTCAATAATCCTCAAAAAGGTAATTTAAAAATTCTTAGGCAAGGTAGGTAGCATAGTGGATCTACAAAGAGCCTCTCATGACTGAGGCTCCCAAGTCCCACCATCAGCCTGAGCTGAACACAGAGGAGAATATGGGGAGGCTAAGGCTCCACGGGAACACTCTGGGTCAGTTTTCACTTTGCCGTGGACCTAAAACTACTCTTAAGACAGCATTCCAGAAAACAAAGCCTTAAACTGAGAACTAAGCTAACTGTGATCATTCTCTGTGCTCTCCCAGTTTAAGAACCGGCACACAGAAACAACAGACAAACATGACACAGGGTCTGGGGAGACAGCATAATGGCTCTGCAAAAGGCTTTCCCTTCCTGAGGCTCTGAGGTCCCAGCTCAATCCCCAGCACCATCATGAACCAGAGCTGAGCAGTGTCCTGATATTTATATTTCTGTATCTCTCTTACTAAAATAAAATAAACAAAATGTCAAGAGGGAAGAGGAGAACTTTTAGACAATATTTCATCAATTCTAAGACATACTTTCCACAACCTAGTATCTTTTAAATCTCTGCAAAATCTTACAGTTGGTTATGTCCTCATTCAAATAATGTCTTAGTGGCACATAAAACAATGGTATATCTTACAATCAATAACATCTTTGAGTCTATGATACATAAAATTTTTATAATGGGGAACATGGTTTAACAAATACCAGTACACACATGTATTTTTAAATGTGCGTAAGGTAGATTATGGAACAAAAATGACTGTCACTGTAGTAACTTCAGATGTGACTAGGAGACTAATTCCCAAGTCTGTAAGAAACTTTTGAAAAAGTCATTGAAGAGGTGTCCTGGACAGAGCAAGCTGGGGCTTTCTCTAGGATAGGCGCACACAATCATCTGTCTCCTACTATCCTATCATTCCAGGTCACATTTTATGCCTCTCACTTTAACAATTCCTTTGTGAAAAGTTATGGAAAGCAATCATTCATCACTTAATGCCTCTTAGCTCCTCACCTGCTCCTGGCCTTTTTTGTTACTGATGATTTATTTATTTCCACTAATGAGAGAGAGTAGGTCTGAGGGACACAAGAGAATGAGCACATCAGTGCATCGCTCTGGCACGTGTGATAACTGGGAAACTCAACTGAACCACTTCCAGGGCTGCCAAATTTTATTTTTAAGGGGAAAAGTCTGTAAATGTTATTGTCAAAGGTAAAAAGTTATCAAGAGTCATTTCTCCACTGATAGGACACAGTAAGATCTGGACCATGCTTAATTCTGCCTTAATTTGGGGGGGGGGGGGGGGGAGAGAACCTTGTTTTCTCAATAGACACTTAGCAGAAATGCATCTCAGTTAAAAATAAATATCAAAGTCCTCGGTCATCAACACTTTTCATAAATCTAACAAATATTACATTTATAATCAGTGGCTTTTCCTGTGTCCCTTGTTAGCCCGATACAGTTTTGTTCTAAACACCTGTTCAATTTAATATTGTATTCTAATAGTGCTATCTGCACTAAGCTAAGCAGTATCAGGCTCTTAGACAAATCAAACTACTATATCCAATCATTAAAAAAAAAAAAAAAAAAAAAAAACCACACAATCTCCTTGACATAATTAAAGAGTTATTGAGGGACAGGGAAAAAAGGGATAATGGCAGTGTGTAGCTGGGCTGAAAAAGACCAGATACTTATCTCTTACCTTATTAGCACGTATCTGTTTGTAAATATCTGTTTGTTGCCGAATTCGATATTCCAAGTCAGAGACATGAGCCTGAAGCCAGTTCCAACGGCTGACAATAGCTGCTCGGTCTGCAGCCCATCTCCATTCTGATCTGCGTCTCCTAAAAACATAGAAATCTGGTGAAATCCAAGAGCAGCAACATATGAATGGGGTGAGGATATGTTTTTGTTTGTTTTGGTTTTTGCCAGCTCCAGGGTTATCACTGGGGCTTGGTGCTTGTAGTACAAATCCATTGGTCCTAGAAGCCATTTTTTCCTCATTTTATTGCCCTTATTGTTATTGTTGGATAGGACAGAAAGAAATGGAGGAAGGGAAGCCAGAGAGGGGAGAGAAAAACAGACACCTGCAGACCTGCTTCACCACCTGTGAAGAGAGCCCCCCTATACACACAGGTGGGGAGCCAGGGGCTCAAACTAGGGTCCTTACTCAGGTCCTTGCGCTTTGGACCATGTGTGCTTAGCCCGCTGCGCTACTGCCCCGGCCCCTGAGGGTATGTTTTAATGGCTAAAGACCCTGAGTGACTGACTCTAGTCTTGAGACTTCCCCCACCAGGCACATGTGGTCACTGACTCTTCATATGAAGATACTTACTTCCATATTCAATACTTGAAACTGCCTTGACTCCTGAGCAGACATGTGTGTGCTGATATGTATATGAAAGAGGGGCAGGGAAAACACCATAGTGATTATGCAAAGAGACTCATTCCGGAGCTCCAAGGTCTCAGGTTCAATCAGTGCTCTGGTGGAAAGGGAGGAGAGGTGAGAGGAAGGGAGGGAGGGGTAGTGGAAAGGTAGGTTGGCTACCTACACAGAAAATCCAAAAAAACAGCAGAAATTAAAGTGCATAAAGAATTCAGCAAAGTTCCCAAGATCAACAAATACTACTGCCATGTGTGTGCCAACAAGTAGAAAACAATTTTTTTCAAAGCTTATTCACAACACCAACAAATATTATTAAACACAAAAGATCACTACAGAGAAAACAAAGCTTGAAAAATTCATAAAACAAATGTCATCCACACACAAATAGTAGATGTATAACACCATGCATTAAGTGATACACAACCAAGTCTAGGTCGGGACCTCTAAGGAGACAAGAAATGTTGTCTATTGGTTCTGCCTGTAGGGTAATGCCTTACCACACCAATCACTGTAATAAAGTATTTCTTATCTTTTAGAAACAAAGCACTTAAAGTTCCCCTATATTAGTGAATTAATAGAAGACAAAAAGATAGTGTATTTTTAAAAAATTATTTATAAATAAAAGAATAAGATAGACCAGAGGATCAGTTTGGCAGAGATGATGCTGGAGATGCAACTCCCGGCCTCATGCTCTCAGATCCTATGGCTGGCAAGGCCCCACCTATCACCACTAGCTACTCCAGCAGCCTCCTTCCACACTACTGCCAACATCAGCTACATACTGCTTTTTCTGAGTAAATATCCTCCAAAGTACATGGGCAATCAGCAGACAGTTCACTCAGCAAGTCATCTGCCTTCCAGCTGGGGGTGCCGCAACAATGAGGGAAATCCTAGGGCTGTGCTGCTTCTCCTTCTCCTTCTCCTTCTCCTTCTCTTTTCCTAAAATGCCTAAAGCTGTCCAAAAAGAGTGAAGATTTGCATGTATGCAACCCAGGTTTGAACTCAGCCCCAACTGCACTGAAGGTGCTGAGGATTTCCCCCCCTTTCTCAGCCCAGAGATTATAAAAAAGAAAAGAAACCATAACGGACAATGACATTACAAAGATAAATTTGAAGTAAAACGTGATTAATAAAATTAATAGGACTGGAGACACAACATAATGCTTATGGAAAGATTTTCATGCCTGATGCTCTGAGGTCCCCAGTCCCATTATAAGCCAAAGTTGAGCAGTAATCTGGTCTTTTATCTCTCTTTAAAAATAAACAAAATCAACACACACCTATTTAAGTAAAGATTTTATTCAGATAAATACATTTGAATAACTTGACGGGTGGATAGCCAAAACAAAACCTTAACACAAAGAAAGGAGAACATGGGGGGTGGGGGGGGTGTGTGTGTGTCCATAGGTGCATGTGCAAGTTTACAGCACTTGACCTTTTTTTCTGATATTAGCAAATAGCTCCTTGTGATTTTCCTAACGTTAAAACTAAAAACCTGCTATATGCATGTCCTTCTAAGTAGAAATTTAACACTGAAACTGCTGATCACAATGTTTTAGCGACTGACAAATACACCAAAGAAAGATAGGAGAAAGAACTCCTATTAGCACACTAATAGGAGTTCCACTTAAGAACAGGAAGAAATTCTCAACACATACACACCCATGGGGAGAGGTCAGGGAAACCCCACTTCATGTACCCAAAAAGTGTTTTGTATGCAGTCTACCAACAACAAAGGAAGAAAAGTTGAGCTGTTAGCAAAGATGATACGTATATGATTAGCAAGCCTTAGGTGAGTTGTGAGAATGCTGCCACAACAGAGTGACAGAAAACATGCAGGTTTAGGGCTTTGTCTTCTTCCTTAGGAAAATAAGCCACAAAGGGTAGAGGGCATTTTCCCCAATATTCAAAATGTGGTTTATTATTCTGACCATTTATAGTTCAAAGCCAAGAGATACTGACTTACGTGCCTGTGTAGGAGGCAGCATGACTTCTAACAGTTTTGCTGTGTGCTTCATCCCAGATCATACCAAAACATGTCTATGTGTGCTGGGCTACTGCCTAAGTGGGAATTCCATCCTAACCCATTATTTTACTTTGATAAATTTACTTTGTCTTCAAGTACTGTACAATCATGAGATTCCAAGTTCAGTCCTTGGCCTTCATATGTGCCAGAAGAGATGCTCTGAAGCATTCCCTACGCCCCTCATCATTAAGTAAACCCTTTTAAAATCACTTCCTTTAAAAAAAAAAAAAAAAAAGCAGAGTTGAAACCGTATGACAGAAAGTATCGGAAAATTAGGGTTCAGTTTACATGCTGCATTGGGTAGATAAGCAAAAGGAATTACAATTTTCTTTAAATTTTTAAAAAATGACAGTGAATGATAAGTGTTTCATTTATATAAGATAAACATCAACAAAGGAATGTTAAGCTCTTTCAATGGGGAACACAGTCCTATTGTTATTACTTTGTTTTTAAGGTAACACTGGTTTATAAGAGTATGATTTTTTTTAAGTATAATTTAATACCTCTTCAAAATATACTTCCTATACCTCCTCCACCCTTGCACCCTTAATTCTCCAGTTCAAGTCTAAAAGGTCTGCTCTCATTTGGCCTTGCTCAGTCCCTTTGTCTTTTAAGATGAACTTTGTTTATTTTATGAGATCAATGGTGCTGGGAATCAAATTTTTACATTTTTTTTATTATTTATTTTCCTTCTTGTTGCCCTTGTTTTTTTACTGTTGTTGTAGTTATTGTTGTTGTTGGATAGGACAGAGAGAAGTAGAGAGAGGGGGAGTTGGGTGGTAGCACAGCAGGTTAAGCGCCCATGGCATGAAGCTCAAGGACCAGCGTAAGGATCCTAGTCGAGCCCCTTAGAATAAAAGAATTCAGGTTAAAAATATAAAGGAATTTAGGTAAATGGAAAATAGTGATCTCACTCATAGGGACTATAACGAAAAAGCACTATCAAGCCTACAACTTAGCTTACAAGCATGAGATCTTAAATTTGATTCCCGGGGGTCAGGCGGTGAGAGGCGAGTTAAGTGTAACATGGTGCAAAGCGCAAGGACTAGCACAGAGATGCTGGTTCGAGCCCCCAGATCCCCACCTACAGGGGAGTTGCTTCTCTCTTTTTTCTTTTTTTAATTTTCTCTTTTGTTGCCCTTTTTTTTTTTAACTTGTTGTAGTAATTGTTACTGATGTTGTTAGATAGGACAGAGAGAAATGGAGAGAGGAGGGGAAGACAGAGAGGGAGAGAGAAAGGCAGACACCTGCAGACCTGCTTCACCGCTTGTGAAGCGACTCCCCCGGCAGGTGGGGAGCTGGGGGCTTGAACCGGGATCCTTATGACGGTCCTTGCACTTTGTGCCATGTGTGCTACCGCCCAACTCCCTTAACCTGAATTCTTACAATTTATTTACCTAAATTTCTTATAGGAATGGTTAAGTGATGACTTCATTTATCTGTTGTTTGTCTGAATAACTTGATCACATTTTCAAATATGAGTGATAACCTAGCTGGGAAAATATTTTTGGTTGGATTCTTACCATTGAAAACTCTCTTTCCTGGCCCTTAAAGGCTTCTGCTGAAAAGTAAGCTGACAGTCTAAGGGGAGGGTTTTCTTACACTCTTTCTTTCCTGGTACTCTTAGATTACCCTTGATATATTCATCATCACAATGCCTTGATGTACACCGCCTGAGCTTATTTTTGCTTGACGCTCTGAGTTTCCTAGATCGGAATGTCTTTCCCCTTCCTTGGCCAGGGATCATTCTTGGTTGTTGTTTCTTCAAGTAACATTTAAGTCTCTTGAGGGGGTATTGTACCCTGCTGAGTGCACACAGAACCCAGGAGTTCAAGCTCCTCCAAGAAGTAAAGCATGTTGCAGGTCCCTTCCTCCTTCCCTCCCTCCTATCCTCAATGTCTTTACCCAAGATAAATAATGAGTAAAATGAACAGTTATGTCCCTTTCTCCTCCGGCACCCCGAAGGCATGAAATACTGAACTTCTTGATGCTGCCCCTATCCATCCAGCCTTTCTTTTTTCTTTCCTTTTTGCCACCAGAGCCTACACAACTGCACTGCTCCCTATGGTCATTGTTTTCTTCCCTTTAGATAGAGGATGAGAAAAAGAGGGAGTGGGAGTGGGGATGAGAAGAGGGGAGAGACACAAGCATACATCACCACTTCAATAACACTGCCCTCCAAATTTACAAAGCTAGAAGAAAATAAAGCAGAGAGAAAATAAAAGCAAACTGTCCAGGATTAAATACCCCATGTTTTAACTATAATAAAACCCTCCAGATTTTTTAGATGAGAATGGGCAGAGATAATTAATATGTGTTCCTCTAACTAGGTTAGATCAGGAAACAATTGAACCAGAGCCCAATTCTATACTGCCAACTCAACCTGATAAGAATTCTGGGCTCAACATTAACTTTGTTGTCTTACTGCTTAAACCATCTCCTGGGAAGCTGAAATGAGCTTTGTGTATTTTAGCAGATTATTTCACTCACACCTCAATCTACCTTGAATTCATCCTCTGCTCCCCACCCCCATTTAACACTTATTTAAGCACCTGTTACTTACCAGGGATTATACCAAGTGCTCAAGGATGTAATTTTAAAAAAAACACAACACCCTATGGCTCACTAAGCTTCAAGTCTAGTGGTGAAGACAATCATAAAAAGTGGTAAAATGGGAGTTGGGCAGTGGCGCAGTGGGTTAAGCGCAGGTGGCGCAAAGCACAAGGACCGGCTTAAGGATTGGGTTCGAGCCCCCAGCTCCCCACCTGCAGGGGAGTCACTTCACAGGTAGTGAAGCAGGTCTACAGGTGTCTGTCTTTCTCTCCTCCTCCTCCTCTCTCCAATTCTCTCTGTCCTATCCAACAACAACAGTGTCAATAACAACAACAATAATAACCACAACAATGTTAAACAAGGGCAACAAAAGGGGGGGAAAAATCAGTATAAAAATTTTTTTAAAGTGGTAAGATATCCTAGTTACTATATATCTTAAGGGATATGGGGTGTTTCTCTGCGTATAAACATTTAACCTGAGCTGCAAAGAACAGCATGGACAAACTTTACATGGGGCCATTGGGGGTTATTAAGGTAGTGCTGTGTCTTAGCCAGAAAAAAAGAAGGCTATACACAGGTAGGTAGGTGAGCTTGGACAATAAACACGGACAGAAATGTGCTGCCATTGCCACTAGATAGGTAAGGTAAGGAGGACCAAATCATAAACAAATTTTGTGATCTATATAATTGGATGAAGTCATTTGAGCAGTCCTGATCTTGTCCCATTTTCTTTTAAAACTTATTGCCCGTGAGAAAATATTCCACATCACACACATGCCACAGCACCCCTCTGGCACATGAAATGCTGGGGATCAAGCCAGATACCTCCAGTATGCAAGTCTGACTGGTATTCCATCAGATGACCCTTATCCCGTCTGCCTGGTCCATGATCATATGTTAATTTTGGACACTTTTAAAACGAAAAATTTCAAATGCGAATTAAAGGGGAATAAACTTCCACATAAAGACCAACTATAGGGGCCAGGTGGTGGTACACCTGGTTGAGCACTGGCATTACAGTGCTCGAGGATCTGGGTTCAAGTCTCTGGTCCCCACCTGCAGGGGGAAAGCTTTGCAAGTGGTGAAGTAGTGTTGCAGGTGTCTCTGCCTCTCTCCCTCTCTATCACCCCCTTCCCTCTAGATTTCTGGCTGTTTCTATCAAACAAAATAAAGATAATAAAAAAAATTTTAAAAGATCAATTATAAAAGTTTATTAGCCCTTGATTAAACTAGCTAAACTATAAAATCTACCAATATGGCCAAGGACTGCTGTGGGGATCCTGGTTGGAGCCCCCGGCTCCCCACCTGCAGGGGAGTCATTTCACAGGCGGTGAAGCAGGTCTGCAGGTGTCTGTCTTTCTCTCCCCTCTCAGTCCTCCCCTCTCCATTTCTCTCTGTCTGAAAGACATAGTGGCTGGCTGTGGGGCTGGCCAATCCTTAGCATGAAGAGTTAAAACACTGGCTAAGGTACTCTGCCCTTAAATACATATTAAAAATAGGGAAATAAGGGGACGGTGTTGTTTCCTGAATGAAGCAGCAAAGTAACAAAGTTATTAGTGAAAGACTCAGTTATTCAAGAACTGCTACTCTTTAGTGGCTGGTTTCTTCAGAGTGAACAAACAGATTTCCTATCTACTCCCCTCCCCTCTTCCTATTACTAACAGATTTCATTATAGAAACTTTCAAAATTTAAACTAAAGCAAGAATACTCAAATCCTACTAATTCCTTCTTCAGAAATCGTAAGCAGCTAAGTACTCCTATTTACTTAGAAGCTATAAAGTGCAAGAATGTCTATTAGTTAATTTAGTTCACTCAGCTAAGTTAGAACTAACCTATTTTTTAAATATTTATTTATTTATTTCCTTTGTTGTTTCTATTGTTGTTGTAATCACTATTGTTGACGTCGTCGTTGTTGGATAGGACAGAGAAATGTAGAGAGGGGAAGACAGAGCGGGGAGAGAAAGACAGACACCTGCAGACCTGCTTCCCTGCCTGTGCAGCGACTCCCCTGCAGGTGGGGAGCTGGGGACTTGAACCAGGATTCTTATGCCGGTCCTTGTGCTTTGCACCACGTGCGCTTAACCAACTGCACTACCACCCAACTCCCAAGAACTAAACTATTTTAAAATAGCAGGTGACTTAGAAGTTTCAGAAACATCACAACAATAAGAGAGAAAAACAATATTCCTCTCTTCAACACCTCAGATTTCCAGTCCTGGCTTACCAAAGGAAGTGAAGGAACAGAAAAGGAGAGTATATTGACAAGAGAGAGGAAGAGGGAAGAAAGTTTCTAACACTTCTCATTCCACAACTTTTTTCTCTATTTAAAAATAGGGGGGGGGGCGCGGCTGGGGAGTAGAGCACACTCTTACTGTGTGTGGGGTGGGGGAGTTTTAGCATCAACGAGACAGAAGAATAGTGACTAAAAAAAAGGAAAGACAAGGACAAAGGAAAAAGAAAGAGATTAGGATAAATTGGAGATCCTGGTCCCATTATTTAGCTGGTTACTATCACTGAGTGGGCTGCTGGAAAATCAAAGAACAAAAGCTCTTAGCATTGTTCTATCTCCAGGAGTGAAGCTCCAACTTTAGTTAAGAATTAACTGAAACAAGTCCTAGGGACTTGGACTAGGAAGAATTCTCTTAGGTAACTTTTATGCAAGAAGTGTACAAAACATATTTTCAGAAATAACATGCAGAGTTACTGGGGTTTAGAAGAAATACATATTTAAGAACTTGAGCCAAAAATCAGTTATCATTTATTAAAAATAAATAAAAGGACTTCTCATCCAAAGCAAGGAGAGAAGACTGCTGCTTTCTCTAGCTCACTGTATATATCCAGGAAATAGCACAAAAGGCAACCAGGGCAGAAGTCTAAAATGTGTGTGTGTGTGGGGGGGGGGGGGGGGGTGACCTCCAGCCTAGCAACAACAAAAAGCCCACATAGCTCAGCACTGCACCACCCACAATACCAGGCGAGACCTGCAGCAACAGCAACAGGACTACATCTGAAATCTGTCCTAAAATGGGATGTGGGGGGTTCCAGACTTCCAAGCATGAGATCCCTAGCACTGCATATGCCAGAAGGACACTTTATTTCTTGTTCTCAAGCGCTCTCCCCCACCCCCGCACCTATTGAAATAGACTAGGGAAACATCATAGTCCTATTTCTCTACACAGAAAATATTTATTATGTCTAACTTCTCCCATTCTCTTTTTATTTATTGGATAGAGACAGCCAGAAATCAAGAGGGTAGGGGGAGACAAAGAGAGACACCTACAGCACTGACTGCTTCACCACTTGTGAAGTTTTTCATGGGTCCTTGTGCATTGTGACACGTGCACTCAGACCAAGTGTGCCACCACCCAGCCTCTCCCATTCTTTTTTAAAAAACTGACTTGACTAATTATATTCAGAGACAAAGACAGACATCGGAACACTGCTCCTCCATATGTAGTGCCAGAGACAAAGCCTGAAGCCTCACACATCCAAGTCTTAGTTAACACACTTGATCTTCTGAACCCAAGCTTTCACTCCTACTACTGCTGCTGCTAATCAAACAGCTGGTTGGCCTGAATCGGGCTAAACTCCATGTCCAGTTCTCAGCAGTTATCATCCTCAGTCAACCAGCAGCATCTTTCTCTGCCTCAATGACTCCCACTTACCTTTGAAAACATAGTTGTAACGTGTCTGTTCTCTTGTCATTTATTTTTTTTCTTAAGATTTCAACTCAGAGCTGGAGCCCATCTCTCTTGTTCAACTTCTAGTTCAGTCAAACCTATTGCATTGAGGATAACCAATATTTCTGACTCTTACATTCTTTTTTAAAAAATACCTTTATTGGGGGATTAATGGTTTACATTTGAGAGTAAAATACAATAGTTTGTAAATGCATAGTATTTCTTTTTTTAATGAAAAAAAAATTTTTACTAGCAACCAGTCCCAGAAAATACTACAACTGATTGTGGAAAGAAACATTGCTCAAGTAAGCAAATAGGATTCCCAAAATTTCCCTGTGACATTTTCTTTCTTTTTTTTTAATATTTATTTTATTTTTTCCCTTTTGTTGCCCTTGTTGTTTTATTGTTGTAGTTATTATTGTTGTTGTTGGATAGGACAGAGAGAAATGGAGAGAGGGAGGGGAAGACAGAGAGAGGGGAGAAAGATAGACACCTGCAGACCTGCTTCACCGCCTGTGAAGCGACTCCCCTGCAGGTGGGGAGCCGGGATCCTTATGCCGGTCTTTGTGCTTTGCGCCACCTGCGCTTAGCCCGCTGCACTACTGCCCGACTCCCCCCCTGTGACATTTTCTTAAATTCGTGGGTAAGTCTTTTATTAATGTCAAGGTAATAGTTGCCTAACTTAGCAGCTTTCACAGGTTGACTCCTCCACCCCAGTTCTCTCTCCAGGTCCTCATGGGATTGGAGTCTAGAGCCCTAACAGTTACCCCATTTGGGAGTATGGACCAAAATTCTTTTGGGGATGCAGAAGGTGGGAGGTCTGTAACTGCTTCTCCACTAGGCACGGGGGCTCTTACGTTCTTTTGTTCCGCCCTTTTGTTGCCCTTGTTGATAATCATTGTTGTTATTGCTGTCATTGTTGTTAGACAGGACAGAGAGAAACTGAGAGAGATGGGGAAGAAAGAGAGGAAGAGAGAAAGACAGACACCTGCAGACCTGATTCATAGATGGTGAAGCAACCCCCCGTGCTGGTGGGAAGCTGGGGGCTCAAACTAGGATCCTTGTGCCAGTCCTTGCGCTTCGCACCATGTGTGCTTAACCTGCTGCGCTACTGCCCGGTTCCCTGATTCTTACATTCTTGTCTCTAGCAGAGACTACTCCTCTGAATCCCCAACTCCTATATCTACCCACCTACACAACATCTCTACTTGAATATCTAAAAAAAGTAATTCAAGGGGCCAGGTGGTGGCGCACCTGGTTGAGTACACATTACAATGTGCAAGGACCCATGTTCAAGCCCCCGGTCCCCACCTGGAGGGGGAAGCTTTGTAAGTGGTGAAGCAGTGTAGCATGGGTCTCTGATTCTATATCTCTCCCTTCTTTTTTTTTTTTTGCTTCCAGGGTTATTTCTGGGGCTCAGTGCCTGCACCATGAATCCACTGCTCCTGGAGGCCATTTTTCCCCCTTTGTAGCCTTGTTGTAGTTATGATTGTTGTTGTTGATATCATTTTGTTGTTGGACAGGACAGAGAGAAATGGAGAGAGATGGGGAAGACAGGGTAAGAGAAAGATAGACACCTGCAGACCTGCCAGGGGAGCCAGGGGCTTGAACTGGGATCCTTCAGCCGGTCCTTGCGCTTTTTGTCACATGCGCTTAACCCACTGCACTAACCCCCGACCCCACTCTCCCTTCCTTCTTAATTTCTGGCTGTCTCTATCAAATAAATATAGTAAAAAACCAAACAAACAAACAAACAAAAAACGCCTTTAAAAAAAAGTACCAAAACCTAGATATAGACCAGGGCCCATGAGATAGGACCTATGGGTTGGGGAGATGGTACAGTGAATAAAGCAGTGAATTCTCAAGCATTAGGAGATAGGGCATGTATCCGTAAGTTATGGGAAATTATGTATTATAAAGCAAATGTACACAATAATTTGCAGTGAGTCAATAAATAAAGCAAGCAAGCAGAAAGACGAAAAAGAAACCATAAAATACCTAATGAAACAGTTTCTTAGACCTAGATACCCACTCCTCACCTACCTCCTATTACACATCCCTCAATCACTCCAAAGCTCACCTTGTCAGACAATGTAAGGACGACAAAAGCTGAATAAGGGCAAGAGACGGACAGACTTTACTGATGAGTCTTTAGTCACTGCCAGGCCACCCCATCAGCTGGGGCCCTAGTCAGGAAGTCCTGGGGTTCCCACACAGACATGATGGGCCTAGACCTCTAACAGATCCCTCTCACCACTGTCACTGGTCATCTCCATCAGGAACAACATAGTGGACCCCTTTGTGGGCGCCTATAGGACCTTGCTCTCAGTGTGGATCAATAATAGTAGGGAATGTTCCATTCTCTGAAGGGAGGGTGGACAACATACACTACCTACTACCTGAGGAGATGGGTCCTGAAATTAGCACAGCCTGGAATGTTCCTGGCCGTGACCACAGAATGCCAGCTCAGCCCTACAGGATGCAGAGGTCACACAGGCTCCTGCGCAGAATATGGGCCCCTGATCAAACTGGTGGGGTTTACAGTTAACAATATTTATATACATTTCCCATATTTGGGAGCTCTCGTCCCTGATACGGCTTTCTAGTCCTGTTTCCAACTATGACACCATCTCCCCAGACAATAACTTAGGTCATCTGAGTATTAGAACCAGTAAAAAACTAGTGGGCCCCTTGGAATATACCTAAAACAGACCCCCCACGTCAGCTATCAAGCTCAAGCAAAGATTATTAAGACACAGGCTCCTAGGAACATTTCTAAAATGGCTTTTCTACCTTCCTTCCACCCTAAGGTCCCTACTTTCATCTACTCTATCCTGACTTTGTGATTCTTGTTTATTAAAAATTTTGTCCTGGAAGTCGGGCTGTAGCGCAGCGGGCTAAGTGCAGGTGGCGCAAAGCACAAGGACCGGCATGAGGATCCCGGTTCGAACCCCGGCTCCCCACCTGCAGGGGAGTCGCTTCACAGGCGGTGAAGCAGGTCTGCAGGTGTCTATCTTTCTCTCCCCCTCTGTCTTCCCCTCCTCTCTCCATTTCTCTCTGTCCTATCCAACAACGACAACAACAATAATAACTACAACAATAAAACAACAAGGGCAACAAAAGGGAATGAATAAATAAATAAAATAAATATTTAAAAAAAAATTTTGTCCTGCTTTTCCAGCTTACTGCATTTCAGCCACCAAGTGCCAGATGCTACTATGATGCCACCCTGACTTCCCTGGGCAGAGAACCTCATCCATGTGTCCTGGAACCTCCCCTCCCCAGAGCCCTGCCCCACTGGGGAAAGAGAGAAACAGGCTGGGGGTGTGGATCCACCTGCCAACATCCTTGTTCAGTGGAGAAACAATTACAGAAGCCAGAACTCCCACCTTCTGCCCCCCATAATGATTCTGGGTCCATACTCCCAGAGGGATAAATAGGGGTGCTATCAAGGGAAGGGATTGCATATGGAGCTCTGGGGGTGGAAACTGTGTAGAATTGTACCCCTCTTATCCTACAGTCAATATTTCCATTTTATAAATAAAAGCTTTTTTAAAAGTATCTCAAATACACTATGGTCAAAACCTACACCTTCCCTTCCCAATCCTAAAGCCATTTTAAACTTGCTTTAATTAGATGGGTTTGTTTCCGTACAAATCTGTGTTATCCTTAATTTCAAACTACCCTTCTCTCTAAAAGGCTCAACATACAGTCACATATTCCATTTCAGGCCATCAGTAAATCTCTCATTGCCACTGTCTTCAAAAGGTCTATAATGTTCAAGAGCGTCTTTTCACCTCATTGTTACTGCTTCGGTTCAAATGGTCTATATTACTGAAGAAACTTAAAATAGCCCACTTCTCAGCCTTGACTGCAATCAAGTTGTTCAGAATAAATAGAACAACTCAGAGTGTTACATAAACAGACATGTTAGAGTCTGCTGCTCCTCCTCTCTCCCCAGTCCAGTCTATTTGCACTCTGCCTCTAAGTAAAAGCCCCTAACACAACATACATACACACACCTCATACGACCCACATTCAGTCCATCAGCAAACCTTATTGGAACTGTGTTTTGAATACACCAAACTTCAATAGTTCAGTCACACAGTGCCTACTACTCACCCCTTTCTCTGCACCCCTTCCAGCTCACTGCACTTAGTTCCTTCTTTCACTGAACATGCAAGGGAGGTTAGCGACTACAGGGTGTTTTACTTGCTATTCCCTAGCAAGCACTCTTGTTTTCTTCAGGTCTTTTCCTCAAAAGTCAACTCAAGAAGCTTTTCCCTTAAAATTTCAAGTTTTCACCCTCTCCAACACAAACATACACACATTCCAACTTCTCTCTCCCCAGCCCTTGTTGTATTAGAACTTAGATATAGGGGGTCGGGCAGTAGCACAGCAGGTTAAGCGCAGGTGGAGCGAAGAGCAAGTAACGGCATAAGGTTCAAGCCCCGGCTCCCCACCTGCAGGGGAGTCGTTTCACAAGCGGTGAAGCAGGTCTGCTAGTGTCCCCTCCTCTACTTCTCTTTGTCCTATCCAACATCAATAACAACAATGACAACATCAATAACAACAATAATAACTACAACAATAAAACAACAAGGGCAAAAGGGAATAAACAGTAAAAGAAAGAACTTAGATATAAAATATCTTACACAGGTAATTTTGTCTTGTTCATTATTATCTCATCCTGGTGTCTTGAATAATGGTTGGTTCATGCTATGTACTTAAATATCTGTTGACGGGGGAGGAGCAAAGCAGAAAGGGACGAAGCAAGAAGGACAGAGGCCAGAATTATGACCCTAAGTTTTTATGCACAGAAACCCAAAGTATTCCTAGACGGTGTGTTGTACCAGAGCAAAGACTGGCGGGAGAGGGTTCAGTTCCTGGTGCAAGACGCTGGAGGAGCACCTACACTGGGAGTGAGTGCTTTGCAGATATTTGAGAAATATTACACATGCACCAACTTCTGTGTTTACTACAAACCATTAATCCCCTCCCCATAAAAGAAAGGATTCCTAGAATGAAGCTAATCCCTTTCACAGTTGGTGCCACCAAATCTTATAAAACACTCTGATCTCTCTTACCCTAAGCAGAAACCATGAAGAAAATTATACTACGTACACTTAATCCAAAACCTTCAAAAACATAAGGGGGTTTTGGGAGGGTGGCTGCTTTGCACTTAGGAGACTCAGGTGTGAGGTCCTTGCTCCACCCTGCACCGACACCCACCACTGGGACTACTGCAGTACTGGGAGAAGTCTCAGTGCTGTGCCCGTCTCTCACCCACCACTGCGACTACTGCAGTACTGGGAGGAGTCTCAGTGCTGTGCCGTCTCTCTCACCCACCACTGCGACTACTGCAGTACTGGGAGGAGTCTCAGTGCTGTGCCGTCTCTCACCCACCACTGCGACTACTGCAGTACTGGGAGGAGTCTCAGTGCTGTGCCGTCTCTCACCCACCACTGCGACTACTGCAGTACTTGGGAAGGGAGTCTCA